>NW_013952415.1:1929173-1946835 GCF_001266775.1 Austrofundulus limnaeus | reverse complement strand
GCTAAAAGTAGACAAAAACTAGCTAGAAGCTAAAGTAACAAGACCAGCTAAAAGTAGACAAAAACTAGCTAGAAGCTAAAGTAACAAGACCAGCTAAAAGTAGACAAAAACTAGCTAGAAGCTAAAGTAACAAGACCAGCTAAAAGTAGACAAAGAATAGCTAGAAGCTAAAGTAACAAGACCAGCTAAAAGTAGACAAAGAATAGCTAGAAGCTAAAAGTAACACATTTAGCCTTAGAACCACTTTAAATCAGAATTCTCTCTCGTCAGGTGATGCGTGCTTCAACTTGCAGCAAATTAAAACCATAAAAAAATGTGAGTCCTGTGCTCCTACCTGTCGTTGCCATTCCAGCAGCATTCAAACTTGTCGAAGATGCAGTCGTTCTCGTAGAGCGAGCACAGCTTGCTCCTCAGGTATTCGTGAACCTGTTGACAATCGAGCGGATATAATGAGTCTGGCGTGAAGCGAAGACTGAAAATCAACTGCAAGGAGCCGACGTTCCCTGCAGCTGAGGGTTCAAACTAACGTCTGAAGATTCAGAGCAACTTTCTTCTAAACAAACAGGTTTAGGRCGTCTCCTAGTGGGCAGTCTGTCAAAGTACAAGAATTTACTTTCATTTTTTAAGGTGGGTCGATAACGAGAGTTTTAACAGTCGTTTGATTGTTTGAGTGGAATCAAATGATTCACACGCAGGATAAACTTTAAACTTAAACAAAAACTAGAGAAAGTTATTTGTCTGGTAAACAGTGTGAACGCTGACTGACTGCTGAAAATGAGCAAGAAGCAGAAAATAAGTTGTTAAAGCTGAAAGGAGCAGTTTGCTAACGCTAACTAGCTGCTGATCTGTGGTTGAGATGTTAAATCAAACCAGTCTGGGGAAGAAACATTGACAAGACCAGCTAAAACTAGATAAAGACTAGCTACAAGCTAAAAGTAACAAGACCAGCTATAACTAGATAAAGACTAGCTACAAGCTAAAAGTAACAAGACCAGCTAAAACTAGATAAAGACTAGCTACAAGCTAAAAGTAACAAGACCAGCTAAAACTAGATAAGACTATAAAGAAGCTAAAACAAGAAAAGCCAAAAGCTAAAGTAAAGAGACCAGCTAAAAGTAGCAAAAGGATTACAAGAAGCTAAAAGTAACTAGACCAGCTAACTAGGGGTGCAAGTTATCGATTAACGGATTAATCTAAAGTTGATTGATCTTATCGATCAGCTAACGATTAATTCAGGGTTCCTACAGTTTAAGTCAAGTTAAATTCAAGACTTTTTAAGACCTCTTTAATGCCACTTGAAATTAAATTTAAGACCAATATCACATTAAAAACAAATGGAAAAAAAACCCAGTTAGCAACAATTTTAGCCATTTTTTATACAAAACAACTAGCTGCGAGGGGCATTCAATGAATTATTTAAAAAGATAAATAAATGTTACAAATTCTTTGAATATTTGAGAGGACTTACAATCATATTTTTAAGACCTCTGAAAGATTGATTTAAGACTTTTTAAGGCTAATTAAGGTCTTATTTTCGGACTGCTGAATTCAATGCCTTTTAAGATTTTTTAAGGATCCGCAGGAACCCTGTAATTGATTATCCATTATCCTAAAAACCTGACATTTCTCTCGAATCAAGGGTCTTTCTATAACATGAAGGGCTAATGTTCTACGCCAAATAAAAAAAGTTCAGTTTTATGTTTTATAAAACGTATAGTGTCAGCTGTATTAAACAAATTTTGGATTTCTCACACATTAAACTTGGACGTATTTGTAAAATATAACAAAACAGGAATCTGTTAAGTTGCTAATTGAAAAATAAAAGAAAAAAGTAAAACACTTGATCCACCCTGAACAGAGAAACGTAACACTAACATTTAAACACATGGTAGCATTTTAATCTAAAGATCTACTTAWAAACAAACTATGAACAYGACCTGAGRGGAGTAAACGTACAAATGAGTGCTGGAACTGTTTGTTTACATTCCCTGTGCTTCTATCTGGGCTGGACTGATTTGACATCAGTTACTGTTCATTTGATTTGTTCACTGGCCGGGTTACGTCACACAGATGAGATTAACTTCACGTTAATTATTTTTAGTGACTAACTTGTTTTTGTTTTGTTATTTCACACGGAGTCAAACTTCACAAGAAGCTAACGTTAGCTAACCGTTCTCCGTCGCCCTGCTCTATAAGCGTCATACCGCTGGATAGTCCGGTACAACCTTCAATACTTTTCCTTTGAGTKTGGTTTAGTCCAGTATTGTTGTGTTGCAAATAAAATGAAACCAGATTTGTGCGATGACGCTGCACTCTGCTCAGCTCAACAGTGCCGGGGTAGAGTTAGGCCAGGCTGAGAGCAGCTGCGCCCTCTACTGGATGAAGACAAAACTACACTGAAATAAGGCTTAAACGCATGTTTTCAATTAATCGAATGGAAGAAATTAATCTAATAAACCATTATTTGACAATTAATCATAAGTCGATTAATCGTTTGCATCCCTACAGCTAAGACTAACCTCTGAGGGGACTCGGTCCACTTTGTGCACAAACCGTAACAACCCAGCAAATGTTTTCTGATGATTAAAGGCACACGATATAGTTCTGTCCAACCATAGCTTGAGTTAAATGCAGAACTGCAGGTTTAAAGAAGCGATGAACAYGCACATTCACACTTCGGTCCTCTCACCTGATACGTCTCCACTGGTCGGTTCTCCATGTTCAGGTCCCAGATCTTCACAGACAAGTAGTCTCTGGTCATCATGTAGCGCCCGTTGTGACTGAACTTGACGTCCGAGATGGACGATATGATCTCGGAGAAGAAGGAGCGGTTGCTGGGATTCTCCGGCTCCTCGAACACTGAGACGAAGCAGAAACACGGGGATGAGAACGAAGAACCGTGGTAAAGGGTTTAACCTCCCGGTGGTTCAGGCTCTTACACTTGGAGTGTTTGTCGCAGAGCGCAGACGCCCTCATGTCGCAGAGCCGGATGGTTCCCTTGCTGCTGCTGTAGACCAAGGTGTTGCACTGGTGAGGGTGAAACTCCGACGCCGTGATCACCTCCGTCAGCTCCTCCATGTTGGCCGGTTTGATGTCGACAATGTCTGGAGGAGGCGGGGTCAGGGAGGAGTAACGCTCTGAGACCTGCTGACCAGCTACAACATCGTCATCATCATCTTCACCCTGGTCTAGTTCACTTCAACTGAAGGATACTGAAGCTGCGGTCGGTGATCTCCAGGTGCCACAGGTTGACGCGGAGGTCGTCTGCAGACAGGTAGGTCTCGTTGTCGCTGTTCACAGACACAGAGTTGATGTGGTAGGTGTGRGCGTTGGCGAACACCCGCCGAGGACTGGCCTCCACCATCAGGTCCATCGGGATCAAAACTGGTACCTGGGGCAAGAAAAACAGCAACGAAGCTCTTAAACACAAAACGCTTTGAGCGTTTAAGTCAGGGTTCGTTCAGATTAAAACAAATGAGCRTTAGAACCTGGTTGTTTGACTGACCTGCAGTGATGTGATGGAGTTGGGGTCTTTGTATCGTCCATCGTCCTCTTTCAGGTTGTAGCCCTCCGGTCTTTTGTCCCGCTCACTGATTTTCCATAATTTTATTGTCTTATCTGAGCCGCGGGAAAACAGGGATTTAGTGTTGGAGCAGTGCAAGACTTTTCAAAGACAAACATTTAACAATAACTATAATAAACATAACAATAACAATAATAACAACAACAATAACAACAACAATAATGATAATAATAATAATAATAATGACAATAACAATAATGTGTATTTCCAGAATTTTTAAAAGCTAAATTTAAAAAACAAACTTTCGATGCCAACATGAAGACATTTAGCTACGAGGCTAACACTTCAGGATGCTCTGCCAATCTTTGGTCCATTGAGTTCTTTTGTTGATACCCCCATACATTAGGGTTGGGCATAACCGTATTGTGTGCAATTAATCATCAGAAAAACATAAATCGATTATTTTTTTGGCACTTGACGATTAATACGATTTATGCCACCAGGCGGACTGACTGGTGCTCCTCTGCTTCAAATATRACGAACATTAAAAAACATTATCGATTTAATTGATTAATTTGAATTTGCCATTTATAAAAGGTTTAATTTGGGGAAAATTGAGATTTATTTCCCCACCAGTGCACTCTTTGGGGCTTCTGTAGCTCAGAGRTCAACCCACCTGTCCCTCATGCTTGGTACACAACATGACAATRTGGCAGCTAGCAGAGAGGATCTACTTCTCAAAAAAGGCAGTWGTAGTGGAAGTATTGTATATCTCTGGATGACTGCATATTTCCTTGACATGTTCCTGTTCTGCTTCTTCAGTTTTACATTTCGTAAGGTTAGAGAGGGGCCGACTGCATTTATTTTATGAAACCAGAGGAAGACAAGGAATAAACTGTGCTGACTTGGACAGAGGAGGTGGGTTGTGATGTTACAGTAGCTGGTTTGTGTTTTTTCACAATTAACGATCCAGTCATAACTTTTTTCACCTGCATAAATTCCATACGCTTGCGTAAGGGTTGTAAGCCCCGGGGCTGGGGGCGGGTTCAGTGTCAACACCCTTCTCCAAAATCCTACCTAAAACCCTGCAGACACATGATGCATCCATCACTGCTCTCTGCTTTTTCACTCTTATTTTTGTTCATTTATGTAAAAAAAAAAAACAACCCAAAAAACACACGTTTAGTAATATAACCTTATGTTCATAGCAGTAAATGAAAACATCCAACAAATTCACTAAAACGCATTTGAAAAATGAAGTTTGCATGTAAAAATAAAATAAAATGAGTTCTGAATGCTTGAATTGCTCCTGTGTTTGTGTTCTGTTCGAAGCGACAACCTCACCGTTTGTRGACAGCAGGAACTGAGCGGCGTTCTTCTGCGGGAGCCAGCGGATCTTGTTGATCTTCTCTTCGATTTCCAAACTCTTCAAGTAGTCGAACTCGGGCTCGTGGCTCTGGAAGGTGCTGTAAACGTTGTACTCGCTCCGGAACTGAGGCTGATTCTTGTTCTGTCAGGAGCCAAGACCAAAAAGATGAAAAAATTAATCTGTTTGTCATCGAAATTACCGTATTTATTCATGTATAATACGATCATCGTTTTGAGCTTAAAAAGCATTAAAAATCAAATTATCAATAACCCGTGTATATAATATATGATAATACATGAATAAATACAGTATATGTATATTTTTTAAATAATGTCTKAAGTGTTTTACCTCTATCTCTTGTTGGAAGATGACCACACGCCCACCTTTGTCTCCGGTGGCGAGCAGCTCTCCCGTGTGATTGAACTCAACCGTGGAGATAATATCCGCTGTGGAAAACAAGAAGCAACAACCATTTTTTATAAATACACTAGGGCTGCAACGATTAATCGACGACCAATCGACTATTAAAATAATCGATGACCAATTTAATAATCGATTAATCGTTTTTTTTTCGTTCTTTATTTTGTTTTTCTCTCCAAACTGCTTTGACACCTTCTACTGCCACATCTGCCTTTCTGTCGTTGACACACATGCACAGTAGTGGTAACTGGGGTAGGCCGTGGACGTCACAAGACATTATACAGACAGGCTCTGGTATCATGGCTACCTGACAACAGAGCTCAAAGTGTGGGATCAACCTGTGCAATATCTGCAGAGCAGAACTTACCTTCCACAGCAATTATTTTTAGTTAGCATATAGCTAAAATCTAACCATGGTTATATAATAGCAGCTGCATTCTGGCACGATAAASTCTATGTTTTATATTCAATTAACGTATGATCTGATTAGTCGACTAATCGAATAAATAATCGGTGATTAATCGATTATAAAAATAATCGTTTGTGGCAGCCCTAAAATACACAGAAATAAACTCCGACCATCAGTGAGTATTTAAGTTTGAGATGCAGGGGGGATGTTAATCATCAATAACCTAGATTATTTTCCCCCCTACAGAAGTGTTGTTCCTTTATATATTCAAACACACTCATGTGAGTGAACACATTGTCGCCCGCTAGAGCAGAAACATTTTGCTAAACAAGAAAAGAAAAGGGACTTTGTGCTCATTTTGACCCCCCGAGGCCCAAAAGCTTTGAGCACGTCTTCCTTCATACATCGTCTCAACCAAAGCATTTGTTTTGTCTTTTTAAATAGAGTTTTAAACACTTCAGGTGGGCTACACGACTCGCAGCATCGATTTAATCTGCTCCGAGCACCAACTGGACCGGCGTTGTTGCACGGCCGATTTAAGGAGCCAAAACATGTCTGAACAAAGAGCACCGCTCCAACACCTGTTTTTAATACCTAACAGAGCAACAGCTCATCTTAAAGTTAGACACACAAAACTGGTTTGGAACAATATGTAAAAAGGAGCTCCTGCTGTCGATGCAGGAGGTGCTAACGTGACGCTTACGTCCACGATGCAGCTTATCTTTGGCTCGAGTCCACTTCATGAGACACTAAGAACACCAAGACCCAAAACCAGAACAGACGAGAGGTTCCGCAAGTCGGCACATAAACTAAMGATTAAATCTGGATTTTCTCTGAAACAYTGAAAGCTCGCTCTGATTTCTACAAGYTGAGAAACTTTTAAGYTTTCYTACTTGWATCATCAACAGAAGAACCGAGCAGAGAGTCCTGTTAATCACCGGTGGGCAGTARGGCTGGGTATCGATTCAGATTTACCAAATCGATTCGATTTAGTTTGGAAGATTTTTAAATTAGTTAAGGATCGTGCAGTAACACATTTACTTTGATATAGAAGACATTCTCAAAGGAACTAAAACTGCAAATAGTAGAAACTAATTCTAACTTGGTGCATTGTTAAATTATAAACATTAAGAGCGATCCAGACCGATTAAATCAATTTTTCTTTTACCCAGCCCTAGTGGGTAAGGTTTATTACCAGACCTAAAGTGTTTGGTTTACGGTAACGTAAAGATAAATAATAGCACAAACCTTCAGCTACGTCATCATCAATGGCTCCTTTCACCTGAGAGAAGCACCACTGCATGTCACCTCCAGGTCCTTAAAAAAAAAAAAAGGGGGAAAATTACAACAAAATCTGAGCGTTTAAACCTTGTTCATGTGTGCAAATTACACCAACACATTCAGGCAACAACAAAAAGGACAAGTGAAACACCGGACCGGCTCATATCCTCTAAAAACWTTTCCAAGTCTCAGCCAAACTAAGACTCCTGTTGTAATCTATTCAGCTACACGTGTAACAGAACCTATACCTGGTACAGGAAGTACAAATCATGTCCGCAGCACTAAATTAAATCCAGTTTACAGTATAAACAAGTCATAAGACCTGCTTATTTAGGACTTGTTATGTAACAGGAGAAGCTCCAAGTCCAGAACGACCCGTCGTGCCTTTTAGGCTCCATCGTCAAACTGCAGGGATTTATTAAAGCTTGTGCAAGAATACATTTTATATATAGTAAATAAGACAAAAGTGGGTTAAAAGTTCATACGAAGAACTTTTTTTCTCCAAGTTTTGAAAAAAAATATTGTAATACCTCTGCTGTACTTTGACAAAAGTTTAATCATTTTCAGTTAGTCCTGGGTTTCCGTTCGGGTGGAGGCATCGAGCTCACAGATGGATCGACGGATCAGCAACGAAGGCGTCATCCCGGTCGCGGCGAAGTCGAGTCGAAAAGCAAAGCGTTCCGACCCTCACCAGCTGCTCATGAGGTTTGGAAAGAATAAAAGAACGAGCCGACAAAACGAGTTTCCTTCGAAGGCTGGCAGGAGTCAGCTGAGGTGGTCCGGGTTTTCATGGCACGTCCCTTTAAGAAGAGACCCAGAACTCACTGAGGGGRTTATATATCCTCTCTGGTCTGGGAACGCCTTGGGATCTGGGGCGTCCGGGTTTCTCTCCTGGACCTCTGGCCAGAACCAACCATGGTTACATTATCAATCTTGTGTAATYCGTCATCCAGCACCTCTGGGTATTCTTCAATTTCTCCTCATAAGGAACAGCTTCTCAAAACATTTTAAGCTGCGGCCAATAGCGRCGCAAAAGGGGCCGCACCCACAGTTAACTCTAGGTATGAATAGTTGAGTTTATGTGTCTTTAAACAACCCCAAGAGAAAACTTACTGTTTTTAAAGCTTCAGATGTCTATTTGAAAGAGTGCAAACATCTTTTTATAAAGTAAGTTTTAAAAGCTGGATCAGGGTTGTGAAAAAAATAACCAACACGCCGACTTCTTCGAGTATAAACACTCGCCTGGACACGATCTCTGTAAACATTGCAAAAGAGAGCAGATTAATTCCTGCAAGTTTTCACACACCATCATCTGTTCCTACCCAACCCCAAACTGATCTCACTGTCGAGGCAGGACAGCAAAAATAAAATGAAGGACAAAACAAATCATTATGAGCTTTTGAAGCCAAACAAACAAACAAGCAAAATAAAATAAAAATAAAAAAACAGAGCAAAAGCTGGTGCTGCTGATCGGGACATTTTGTCCTGACTGTACCTGGGGAAAGGTATGCAGAGTAAGTCTTTCTTCTAGATATAATCCCACAAATTATGAGCATGCTAGGTTGCAATAAGCAACACGTTTGCTTAAGAAAATGTCAGAAAAAAACATGCATTACATAAGGATTCATGTTCATTTAAAGAGTGCACACCCTTCTCTCCACCTTCAGGATCAGGCTAATGAGTGAAACGCAACGAGACTCGAAATACGATTTTCAGAAGCTCATTTTTAAAACAATGCTTTTATTTTAATTGTGCAGAGCAGAGTCTATATGATTATTTTTTGTTTATGTAAACAGAAAAACCGCTAAAAACACCCAGYTGAGAGTGCAGCACAGGGCCTGGAGAGCTAACCTGCCGTGTGGGCACGAATGTCAGAGTTCGCGCTAATGCTAATGCTAACGCTCGCCTAGCTAGTCCAGCCAGCTAATGCTGAGAAAGCTTTATAACAATAATAATGATGATAATTAAAAGAGGTGTGCACGCTGCAGATTAAATCTCTAGCTTTTCGGTGTGTTTCCTGAACAATAGACCATTTAATTAAAACGGGAGTGTTTTTAAGAGCAGAGGAGGAGCATCAATGAATCAGCCTTTGCAGCTACGACAAACTTGGCGTCACTCATGAACCGGAGCAGCTTGTTTTGGCTAAAAAAAAAAACCTTATCTAGTTTGCAAAAAATCCCTCAACGATGCAATTACCAGAGATCATTTTTGAGAAAAATTTAAGCTAGGAAGGCATAAAACTGGACGCGAATGTTTATTTTTCGGTTGTTAGCTTTTAGCTAAAGCTAGCGGAGCTAAGTTTTGGCTAGCCGCTCACGGGGGGCTCATCGGGACGAAGACTGGAGATGGTAAAAGGGAAAAAACATGGTGATGTAACGGTTCAAATGGATTACCTGCCATGAYGAGACAGACAGTGGAGCTTGCCTCAGTCAGTCACGATCCTGCGCTCCACTCCCACGCGTTGCTTCGTGGGACCCGAACTTTTATTCCCCACACTCAGTGTCCGCCGGGCAGCGCGCGCTGAAACCTAAAACTCTGAACCTTAAAAAATATATATTTAAACGCCGCCACGCTTTTATTTCCCGTTCTTCCTTCGGCTGTTTTCTCTCCGTGGATCTGATGTTGCCGCCGGCAACTTCACATCCCGCACCTTCTTCTTCCCCACCCCACTAGAGTCTTTTCCGCACGTGAACCATTGAAGTAAAAGGACCGGAAGCCGGAAGTTGATGCTCCAATGGGCGAGCACCCCCTAGCGGATGACTCTACGAATTACACTCTGAGTGGACAGAAAAATGGTTGTAAATCTGTCACATTTTTAGGTAAATAATCTGAGTAGCATCACATATTGAGATTATGTAAATTATTTAAAAGGACTGAACTAAATATAACTCCATCCCCAATTATAATAGTTTCGTCCTGATGCATCTCAGTAATCCAGGTAAAAAATCAAAAAGAAAAAAAATTGTATAGGTCTTCTGGACGGGTTCTTCTCTAATGAAACGTTTCGTCTCTCCTCCAAGAGACTTCTTCAGTCTGAGAGTTTCAGGCAAAATTCAGGCTTTTAAGCCCTGCCTCCGGGTGGCTGATACTCACATCACATGGTTATCGTTGACACCTAATTAACATTTATTGTTAACAGGGGTTGGAGCGATACTGGCAATGGCCGCGCTGTAGGAGGGGGACAGCTGAAAACGGAGGCCTCCATCTCTGTTTAATGATGGATATAACAATTTTGGTTCAAACTTCTAACATGATTGGTGAGTGATATGCATTCCTTCAAATGCTAAGCCTTTTGTGACAATCGAGGGAAAAAAAAGAGCATGAAAAGGTGTCACGGCAATGCAAATTTAAACATGAATAAAATAAACAAGACCAAAAAAAATTAAAAATGCTTTGCAACTTTTTAATTTATTCTCTAAACCAATCCTATTGGTTTTTATTCTGAGGTGACTACAGGAAGGTTGGGGAAGACACTGGTCCAGAAGTTCACGTAACGCAGCCTCAGCTTCTGTCCCACGTAACTGCTGTCCATCTTAGAGTTGATCTCCAAGAACCTGTGGTCGTTGGACGTGAACGCRGGCCAAGTCACGGGCACCTTCAGGTCTCCTTTGTTTGGGTCTCTGCAAAACACAACCAAAAGGGATCAGAAACTCCAAAAATAAAAAAAGCTGTTTTCTAGTTCTGTTTGGTTTTAATTGTACCCAGTTTTGGCAAAGTTGGTCCAGTAGGCGATCATGTAACCGGAGACGCTCCGATGGCGTGGCCAGTAGCCCAGCGGCGTGGTGAAAGGCTTTCCGAACACGTACTGCAGGTCGTCGGCGTGGTCGGCTCCCAACCAGCCGGGGAAGGGCGAGAGGATGCCCCCCAAACGATTGGGTTCAGTGAACAGGTAAGAGTAGGTGCGTCCGGTGCTTTGGTGGAAAAAAAAAAAACACAGTTAAAAATTTTATCGAAGAGTCGCGCATAAAAGCTTCCGCTACAAAAACGTCTTCTTCTCACCTGGCTTTGGAGGCGTGAAGGTAAAGGGCAGCCTGAGTGGGAATCAGGAAAATGTAGTCGGTCTCGATGGCAACGACGGTTTTCTTGATGGTCTCCCTGCTGGGCTTGGATCCCCAGTCTAAGGTATAAGTGGAGTAGGCGTTGTCCAAACCGAGCGTGCCCTTCTCTTTAGTCAGGGAACCCAAAAGCCTCTTAACCTCTTCACTGAGACGGGAAATAGTTTTCATGTTTTCAGGGAAAACGACCCGAACGCTGCAGGAGAAGCTCATTTTGGAAGCGTCGGACTCACATGGGGGTGTCCACCAGCTGAGAGTTGACCGAGGGGACGTCGGCGCCCGTGAAGATGTGTCCGTCCATGTCGTTGACTCCAGCCATGTAGTCGATGTCAGCGGTGTTGTGGTACAGGTTGTGCACCTCGTCGGGCAGGAAGTCTCCATCAATCACAGGAGACAGGACCAGGTTGTACACCAGAGGGCCTAGCAAAGGCAAACGGGACAATTACCATACACAACGCTGCATATTTATGTCTTTTATGCCATCTTTTAATGATAAAATCCCAAGAGAAAAGACAAAATAAGCTGATAATTTCACTAAACAAGCACAAAACATGACATTTTAAAGCCTTAAATAAATGTATTTATATATTTATAAGGAAAATACAGATTATTAAGTCATCTTCACAATCCATTTTTTGCAAGATAAAATGAAGCAAGACCAGCCGTAATGAAACAGAACGCAAAGTTCTGTGAAGAAAAAATAAAAATTTTAAACTCAAGTCTGTGTGCCTTTACAGCACATTAGGACAATTTTGTAAAAAAAAAAAAACAATAACAGGAGGAGCAAATCTCTGCCGAAATGCTCAAAAATTTTGAGATTAATTTCAGACATTTTCAAGAAAAAACAAGGAAATCTGCAAGAAAAAGGAAAAAAAAAAACAGAAAAATTTCTCATGTAGAAGTCTTAAATTTGCCAGAAACAAACAATCTGAAATTTTCATGATTAAACGCAGAAATATTCTATATTTAAACAAAGTGTTTTTTGATCATGTAAAGTTGGAAATTTACAATTAAATTTATGAAAAAAACTGAAATTTTCATTAACGTCTAAAGGGCGATTCCACCTGTTCTCACCGCCTTTAATCTGCTCTAGTTTAAAAACTAAAACATGTAGAGACTTTCAAACCTGGATKAGATTATTCTAAATTATCCTACACTGATTGTAAAATATTTAAAACCAAGTGTGTGATTTGTGAAATATATATTTGATTTGTGAAACTTCAATATAGGGCGATTTCCAAAGTTTTTTAATGAACAAATTGAGCAAAGCCACGTGGAGAGGGGAGAGAATTATTGGGTTTTTTCATCACAAGAAAAAAAAGTGATCAGAATTGTAAATTTAATGCTCTCCTTTGTCCGTTTGGTTCAAAGAGTCTGAAACGAGCGTGAAYGGAGCTTACTGTCGGGGGAGCTGGACAGGTTGAGCGTGCCCGCCAGGGTCAGAACGGTGGGATCGGTCATCTTCAGACAGTCGGCCATGCTGTCGTCGGTGGGGCAGTTGACTTTCAGAGCAACCTGATGAKGAGGAGGAGGAGGAGGTTTCGGATATTTTTACAGCAACAGTCGGGAATAATCCACGACAAACGTACCTCTTCGGCAAACTTGCGGGGGGTTTTGTTGATGGCCCAGGGGCACGTGGCCACCCCACTCTGGGAGATGGCTCTCTTGAAAAGCCCTTTGTTGTGAGGGGAGAGGGTCTGAAAATTAACACAGAATAGAAAAAAAAAGATTTTAAAATATAGTTATGGTCCAAGGTACAAGGCACAAGATCTGGACTTATCTGCATCAAAAGGCAGAAAAAATCCGAAGCAAATCTAGAGTTTTCCATGAAAAAAAAGTTTCATTCTAGAATACGTCTCAAACTCAAGGTCCATGGGCCAGATGTGGCCCACGATAGCGATTTATGCGGCCTGCGACAGTTTCAAAGGTGTATTAATGTCTCAAAAACGTCTGCTTTAAAGCCCTAAACTACATTTCCCATGATGCATTTTGATTATATTACCCACGAAATGATGGCATCCACCACTGCAAAGGCAACCGTTTTGAAGGTGCAGATTTAGTCTTGCTTTTATTTCTCATATAATATCTTTTTATTTATTTGCTCTTCTAACAAAATTTAATCGTTTAATTGCTGGTTTTATATTGTAACATCAATGAAGTTGAGTAGCGTCACCATCGGGACATACAATAGTCAGTGTGCGTTGCCAATGCAATGCACACTATTGTGATTCGTTTCCCATCCAAGTCATCTCAACTTTGCCATGCTTCTCCTCCTGCATACTTTGTCCTAGAGCTGCCATTGTAGTTTATATCTGTAAAGCTCCTGTGCCAAAAGATGGCTATGCCTTTTGGTGCCTGTAAAACTTATAGTTTATGAAATATTAATGTTTAATGAAAAATAATGGCAGTCAATGGAGCCAATACTGCCCCATGCTGTACTCAACTTGGTACTGCACCATAGTTTAATATTTCAACTCAGTAGTTCAGTGTTTACAGTACTAATATGATTGTATTTTGGTGTTTTACTATAATATTGTCTTAATACTGCTTGATTGTTGTAATATTATGCATTTTTGTGTCAATAATTGTATTGGCAATGTGGCCTCTTTCTGCACACATACAAACCAACCCCTGCCACCATCTTCTGCCACAGTTCTATTGGTCTAATGGTCTATATCATGGACTTTCTTGTGGGAGATCAGGGTTCAAAACCCAGCTAATGCAACTTTAACAAAAATCTCTTCAAACTTCATATTGTCACACAATTACCTTAATTACAAACACCTGCTGACGTGACAGGCACAAGCTGGTATAGAAAACACATTTGAACTTGGTCAAAGTTCATTCTGCAAGTCCAATGCTGCAGGCAAAACCATGCTGCAATGACATGCTACAAGGCAATGCACACTTGTTTTTACATCGTAAAAACCCATGTCTAGTTCTTATTGTGGTGCAGTTTCATTGTCCATAGTTTGAGATGCCATTTTTTAATACCTGTTGCACATTTACACTTTAAACACTGTTTCTAAGTAAAAACACTGTTTCTATGCAGGAAATACCAGGTAGAGCTCAGTTAGTTTGTTAGCGGGTCTCAAGATTATGGTGTTTTATTCTAAGTTAAACACAACCACGATGCTCACGTGGCTTTGGGTGAAAACGATTTCAACGCCTCTCCCCTAGAAGCTTCTCACCTGCAAACTAACACTGGCTCCTCCCGCAGACTCTCCAAAGATGGTGATGTTATCGGGGTTTCCTCCGAACGAGCGGATGTTTCGGTGCACCCAGGCGATGGCGGCGTGCTGGTCCCACAGACCGTAGTTTCCTAAACGGGATCCGACACGGTTAAGTTCAGGAGAACAACTAACCTGACGGTCTCATGGTGGGTACCTACCGGGCATCTTAGAGTCTCCGGTGCTCATGAAGCCCAGGCTTCCGACTCGGTACCCCAACGTCACCACGATAACATTCCCTCTGTCGGCGATTTCCTGCCCGCTGTACAAATAGTTATCCAAGAAGTTAGCTCCCATCGAACCTCCCAGCAGGAAGGCTCCTCCATAGATCCAGACCATGACGGGCAGATTGCTGGACACTGGTGGGCGAAGGGAACACTGTAGCCACGGCGTCGCTTTATTAACGCCTCGTAAGCAACACAACGTTCTTTACCTACGCCGCCAACGTGGGGGACCCAGATGTTGAGGTAGAGACAGTCCTCGCTACCTCGGACGTCGTTCATGAGGAGGTTGAGCTGAAGGCATCGTTTCTGGTACTCCTTGGCCTTCAGAATACCTGATTGAGGACAAGAACACGTGAAAGAAGTGTCGCAAAACCCTTTGCAAGGGTTGCCAATTTCTAGAAACCAACGGAGTCGCTTGAGTTTTGAAAGTTTTTAACTTTTTTTGTGGTAAAACAAAGACTTTTCAACATCCACACCAAAAATTGGCCCATCTTTCGTCAATGTAGAAGTTAGCGGTCTAATCTATAGGTGTCAAACTCCAGTCCTCAAGGGCTATCCAGCATGTTTCCCTTGCTTCCCTTTTCAAACACACCAGATTTGCATGAACAGATGTTTGAATCACTGAATCAGGTGTGTTCCAACAGAGAAACAAGGAAAACACGCAGGATAGCGTCCCGAGTTTGACTGCTCGATGTGCATTTTAATAAACTCCTAAAACTACACAACATTGTGCATTTGCTTCATCCTGCTTCCCCTTTTTTCAGAAAAAAATGAAATTAGGCGTGTGTTTTTTTAAACTAAAGAAGTGTTAGCTCGTGTCCGTTCACCCACCGTCCCAGCCGGGGTGACGCGTCGGCTTCTCAAACCTTCTGGGCATGGCGGCGAAGGGAACGCCCTTAAAAACGTCCATGTGATGTTTGTATCCGAGGCGAATGTTGGTACCCTCCACCAGCCCTCCCTCGGTGTAAACCACACCCAGCTGCAAAAATAAAAAATAAAAAATTCAACAGAAAATCATCATCATTTCTGACTATTTAACACAACTGAGATGATACCAAACTTCTACCAGTGTTTTAATTTTGGTTATTGTTACAGTTTGTGGTTCTGGTGGTTGTTTCTTTTATTTTATTTTTTGTATTTTCATATTACCCTGTTTATTCAGATTCCTTATGTTCAGTTAGAAAATAGTATWTTGTTTGAACATCGAAAATTTAGAAAAGATTTTTTCTCGCAAAGTTACGACTTTTCTACAAAAGAGAATTTCCTGTTTTTTTCTAGAAAAATTCTGAAATTCATCTAAAAATTTCAGAATTTTTATTTTTTTGCCGAGATTTGCTCCTCCCTTTTTTAATCTGCAAAGTGGCTCTAATACAGCATTGTATTTAGCAGGTTCTCTGGAGGTTATATACATAGATATATTTTAATTAAATATATAATTAATTAAATAAATAAACTAACTAACTATATAATAATAATTATAAAATTACGCAGTACAGTGGCACTGTTAGTAGAGCAACATATTGCCTCTAAAGAAGAAGGATACTAGATCAACTTTCTGGGTTGTGTTTACATATTCTCCCCGTGCAGATGTGGGTTTTCTCCAGGTACTTTAGTTTCCTCTCACAGAACAAAAATCATATTTACTGAAAAATTGTTGTGAAAAAGCAAATTAATATTTTGGGATGATGCTACAGTATTTGACGTTTGAAATTGTTCTAGTTTTAGTCTTGATTTCCAGTTTTGGGTATTTATAATTACAGTTTTTGTTCACAAAAGTAAACATCAACAAGCAAATCAAACAGTTCTAAAATATTTAAAAGAGGTGGCTTCAAAATGGAGAAAGTTTGTTTCTTGTAAATGTTTTAAAAATTTATATTTGGACATTTTTTTAAGAAGAGAACAGCCCAAAGGCATCATGGTAATTATTTGTGAAGGGGAAGTTGGACCCCAACCCCAACCCCACATTTATCATAAAAACTTAGTTCACTCAGCAATGTTTTTATCATTTAACAAACAAATTCATTCCACTTTATAGAATATTTATACTAAGTGTTTAGCTACTTGTGTAGGTAAAAGTATGTTAAATTACCTGTTAAAATACACCAGAATGCAAGAAACGGTATCCATTTCATTCAAAATAACATCATCTGTCGGCAAAACCTTAATTATTATACGGCCAAAGTTTTCAATTTGTTATTTTACAACAGCGTCATAGAATTTCTGTTATGGATTTTAGTTTTGGTGTGCCACCCCTGATTTTTCAATGGCCCCCCGGAAAATAATCCTGCAGGCGGCCCTGCTTACGTTCAGTTTGTTTCCCCCCAGCTCACCTGCTTCCCATCTTTTCATCAGTCTGTCATACTGTTACCTGTGCTTCTCATTGTTTTAGCCCCAGGTGATCTCAAAATCCCCACACCCCCCATGTTCCAGTCTGAGTCCTCAGGTCCACCCCGAAGCCACGGTCTGTCAGGGATAAAACTTACGGAGGCGGCAGAGACGGTCTCCAGCAGCACGGCAACAGCAACCAAAATCCCAAACATCTCCATCGGGGTTCAGCTGTGAGAAYTGGGCCAACGGTGGGCCACACTTTTATAAAGCAGACCCCCACCCCCCACCCCCAAACAACAAATCACCCGACAGTTACATAACAATTAATGATTGACCCGTGTTTGTGTTCAGATATGTAGCTTTTGAGCTCAACTGAGGATAAAATCTGCATCAGTTACAGTTTTTATTTTAAAGGAACAATAAATCATCTGCAGCCTTTAGAATCTACAAAGTTTCTTTAAAAAATAAATGTTTGAATAGTTCTTTAAATAGTACATTTATAACCAACTGGGTCAAGCATATATTTCATTTTGTACACTTTGTGTGTGTGTGTGTGTGTGTGTATATAGACTTTTCAACATCCACTATCTATATATACATATACTGTATACATTAGAGGCGCAACGATACAGGAAATTCACGGTTCGGTTTGGTTCGATACTTTAGTCTCATGGTTCGATATTTTTTACGATACAAAAAAGAGAAATTTCCATGCCCCTTTTAACTTGTAATTTATTTATATTAATATGAACATTTGTTTAACCTCAAAAGTGCAGTTTTTTAATTAAATGTTGCTTAAACAGCAAGTTTCTCAGTGGATCTG
>NW_013952415.1:1917075-1928081 GCF_001266775.1 Austrofundulus limnaeus | reverse complement strand
GTTTTAAACCTGAATAAAAAATCAATACAGGGCTTTAGAATATCGATACAGTATCGGGAAATGAAATATCGCGATATTTAAGTGTATCGATATTTTCTTACACCCCTAGTATCTCCTTGAATCAGTGCTAATAAGTAACGGAATAAACTGTGATGTTTGTCCAACTTTCCTATAAGTTTTATTAAATTTCTTTCTTTCTTTTGTTGCAAATTAGTCACAAAGCTGCACTTTTCTGACTCATGGAGACTTTATTGATCAATTAAATGATCGAAACAAAACATTTATAAATTAAGTTTCTTTTAATTTATTTTCTTCTAAGATCATTTTATGTTGTTTTTTTTAAATAAAGACGGCAGTTTGCTCAAATCCCCTTCAGGAAAACCCTCGGAACATTATAACGTCATGTCAGAAGTTTAGAAACCAGAACAATTTGATAAGAAATGTTTGAATCTAACATCATGATGCGCTCGTGGAAACTAGCCGATGCAATAAAAGTTATTTTCACGCCTTAAACAAGTCTTCAAGAAGCCAAATTTCCACAGTTAAATCAAAAAATACAGAAAAACAAAACAATTTGACWAGTTTTATCTGATCTGTTTGATTTTAACTTATAAAACAGGACATTGAATCATTTAAATAAGACAATCGAACAAGAATAAAGCATAAATCAAAGAAAAAGACTTTTAGAAAAGGTTTAATAAGTTATTTTTAGTGTTTCAGTTTGTGCCGTCGACTATCAGGAACTTTAGTTTGAACAGCTGTTTGACGCGACTCAAGATCTCAGGAGTTTTTAAAGTTAATCCTCATTTMTTCAACAGTCATGAGGCACAAAATGTTTATTATGAACCACAAATTATATTAGTTTTCATACAGATTTCATGTAAAATCCCCATATTTACAAGATATTTAATGTTTCACATTATAAACCAGATCAACTGTGGTACTTTGGGATAATATTTTGTTGTCTTTTTGTGATAATTGTGTGTTTTTATGTCAAATAAAGACCGAATAATGTAAATATGAGAAAATCTAATGTTTCTGTTCTTTTCATGAAAATGGTTTCTTTTGTTTTTTTTATTTTGAGGATGAATATCAACAAAAAGAAAGCTGTTAAACATGATTTTATTACTTTTTTATTTTCATATTATCAAAATGAAAAACATTTTACAGAAACAGATAAACTTTTATAAGCAAGACGAGTCGTTTTGTCACATATAGTCCAGGATTTCTGTCTCCATCTCGTTTTCGCTTCCCTCAGACGGCTGAAATTCATCTTCCTCCTCCTCCTCATCTTCTTTATTCTCACACTCCACTTCCTCCTCCTCCTCCTCTTCTTCCTCCTCCTCCTCCTCCTCTTCATCATCCATCTCTGGGGAGCTCATATTTAGGCGTCGTCTTTTTTTAGACACTTGAACAAAGGCTGAAAATAAAACAGAGAAAAATATTTCACAAAAATACTTAAAAACCTCAAATGAATTGTAGTTTTTAAGATAAAAACACATTTTCACCACATAAAAGGAGAGTTCGGTTCTTTTACAGTGAATCTCTGAGGAAAGGTTTTGAACAATCACTAACCTACCTGCTGSAGATCGCTCTGCGAGTGACCTCCGTTTGGAGAAACAGGAGCTTAACTCTGATCAGATCGACGAGCTGACCGCTAATCTGCAGGAAGTGCTTCGTCTCATCCACAAATCAACACAGGAAAAACACACGGAAATTTTAAAAAAGGCGCCCTCTAGTGGTCGTCTGCAGTAGAGGTTTTCAATCTACGTAAAACAATACTGGTCCTGCAGAGCCACTATCCTGCATGTTTTAGACGCTCCTCCGCTTCGACACACCTGCTTTGAATTAACGATGGATCAAGAGGCTTCTGCAGAACCTAAAGACCCGCTGAGGAGCAAGAAAACAACTAAAGCCTGCAGGATAGTGGGCCTCGAGGACCAGGGTTAGAACTCAGTGTTTAAAACCGTCGTTTGAACCTAAACAGTCACATGAACCGTTATTCTGTTTTTGAATTAGCCGCTAGCTTGATAATCCAGGCAGAAATAAACTCTATTTCTCCAAACGCCTATCTGCAGCAGGTAAGATGATTGCTCACAAATGTTTCTGAAACGCCCGCTTCAAAAGGTTTGAGGCATCGTTTTAAGGCAGCAGTTTAGAGAAAAGAAGAGATTTATGAAGATAAAAAAAATAAAGTCCCAAAATGAGACTCGTGAGCACCACGCCCAAAACTGCACTTCCTGTTTTCCATTTCCTTTAACGTCTCTTAAGATTTGTCATTTAAACATGGACGTGTTTGGCATCGGCTAGAAGCTCGTAAAAAAAAAAACATTTCTACATCCACCGAACAGCTCAAACCACAAACTGTTGAATCAGAAAGGAAACAAATTGTAGAAAACGGCACAAACTTTAAAAAAAACCCTCAGGGYTGAAGAGATGCTAATTAGCTTAGCTGAACAAATAAAAAAAAGAGTTCTAAATGGTTCTAGCTTCAGTTTCCTTGCCTGGTTTCTTGGCTCTCACGACCTTCTTGATCATGGTCGAGATGATGTCCCTGAGTTTGTCGGTGGTGCCGAGGACACACCAGCCATCGCGCTCGTCACACTCCTGCTCTTTACCGYTGTTCTGCTGCATCACCTCTTTGATACTGAACAAACAACAACAACTTTCAGGATTTTACTGCCGACTTCACGTCACGTCGCCAGGCGGGTGYGTGCGTCGTACCTGTCCACTTCTAGATCACAAAGCTGGTAGAACATTTGTCTGTGAGGGGGCATCATCCCATCCCTGAAAATGTAGAAGGACTCCTGTGGAGGTAGAGCAGAGATCTGGTTTAACTTCTTCTTCTTTGGTTTTTTTAAACTGGCAGCGTGAGTGTGAACAGCTCGCTGAGACCAAACACCGTCAAAAACCTGGTGGAAGCTACTGCTAAACCGCTAATCTTTACCATCAAAACGGTTCATAAAGCGTCCAAGTCTGGTTCAGGGTTGAGTTTTCTTCTCCAAGAGGTGGAGCTACAGCGCTGATGAGCTAACACACATCCTGCACCGCAGCAGAGGAAATAAGTGTTTCACCTCTTGTTTCTGCTAATTTACTTGTTTTATTTAAACACTTCAACATTAAAATACACATATTTGTTTGTCCCAGATTAAAGCAAAGATGTGYTTTTTGTTTCACTTTATTTTGCAACAAACTCAGGAAAKGCARTTTCAAATGTGCGTTCATGTTGAATGGTTTGAGTGTGTCCCGCATTCTCCACATACGCCCTTAGCCCCGCCCATTTTGGGTACTATTTCCGACCKTACGCAAAATCTGCATTTTTACGGACTTCGRTGAAKTGTATTACCCACAATTCMTGGCTGTGTGTGACATTTGGAATGAAAAGGCAGAAATCTGGCAAWGTCCACTGAGCACCTTCCAGTTTAGWGGTGGCAGTAATGAGTAATGAGTCTGCCAACCACCAAKAAAACCAAAAGAAGAAGAACTGAGTTCTCATACTCTGATGTATCAGCCTCCTTCGCTTCATGTRCGTTCTTCTCCTRAAAGCCATTGCTTTTTGTAGKTCTACTATCATTTTTAGCAATATAAATGCCAAAACAAGTGACTGGTCCCGCCATGTTGGATGTCGCAGTTACGACGCAGAGGCGCAAGTCGATGACGTAATCCGTACCGTCCCAATCCTCAATTGTTTTGCACATTTGTAACCTGCGCACTTGGACTGAATCCACACTTCACAGAGAGGTGTAGGGTGTGCACYGAGTATTGGGACTGGGCCTAGAAAGTATTCTCTTTTTGTTTCCATCGACGTTTTTTAACGCGCATTTTGAAGTATCGCGTCAGAAAATGTGAACGGAAACGGCTCGAGTCGAAAAAACTTCCTCCGATTCGCAAAAAAAAGTTGATACGCTCGCTTGAGGTGGTGTTTTGGGTTTTTCGAAAAAGAGTTAATGTGCAAAAGGAGAGATGGACATTTACCTCACATGTTGATCAGCTGTTCTCGCTGTCTGAACGGTACCAGAGCGACTGCAGCTGGACCCTCCTCCCACTGTCGGCATATTCTCCGTTATTCCCGTAAGGTGAAGAGAATCACATTTCTTTCTCTACGTCTCCAGACAGCAGTAACGTCACCAGAACTAGCTGATATGACAGAATAATTCCTGAAAGTAGCAACACATACCTGATAACTTCTCTCCATTTTCCTGAGATGTGACTTTTACTTCCTGTTTACTACAAATATGCGTCTGACGGAACTGATTTGTTCAAGCCAGTTGATGGAAACACGTCTGATTCGCATTTTGTCGGTTTTATCTTTTTGCGAAATTTTAAAATTTGCTCAAAATTTGAATTGAAATTGGATGGAAACATGGCTGCTGCTACATGTGAAAATCTAAATATTAGTCTTTATCTGAGTCGCGGCACAACGTATTGAAAACTTATTAGCGGTAAGACAAACAGCCTGTGTTATACAGTGAGTTAAATCTGATTAATTATTTTAAAGTCAGCAGAGCTGTGCCCACCAATAAGAGCTGCCTTGTAGTTAAAAAAAAAAAAACACCTTCAGCTGGTACGAGGCTGGAGCTGAATCCCGACTGCAGCCCGGACCCTCTGGTGGGGGGATATCCATCACTGTAGCTGCCTGAGGGCCTGAAGAAAACATCTACACTCAATTCACAGATTTACATCTAAATCTACTCAGTTTCTTTACTTTACTGATTTAAAAACAAACTTCACCTGCTTTGTTGATGGTGATTGGTAAATTGTAGTTCAGGGCGCTCCTTTTGGCTTTCACAGGTATGTTGGGTAATAAATAACCTAAAAAACGAGAGGAAAAAAACTGATTTTAAGGTGCGTTTATATTTAAAGTAACGAGAGTTTCAACAGATTAAGTTTTACCGTGTTTGGTGCTGCAGCGGACCCTGAAGTCTAACATCTGATACTTCTTGGACTCTGGGCTCTTTCGGGGGTCGTAGCCCAGACGAACCCACAAACTCCTCCAGGGTCCGGTCACCTAYGTGTGAGCACAGAATGAGACAACACTGAGAGGCTTTATAAAGCTACAACAGGGCCTACAAAATTCATAAAAAAATTCCTGGTTGGACTCATCACTGTACAGTTCTTTCAGAATTATGTTTTGTATAGTGGTATTAATTTATATTTTCAGATCTTCCAAGGTGCCAATTATGCAACTGTCTGTGCATTGTTGCCCAAATCAAATTCTGGAAGTGGTCATTCAACTAGATCTGTTACAAAAGGACAACTGATATTACCAACTTTTAAAAACTGTTACGGCCAGAGGTCTTTCTTCTATGTTTATACTAAAGCATGGAATGACATTCCTCAAAACATAAAGTCCATTTCAAAACTACAGCCCTTTAAGAAGAATCTTGTCTGCCATCTGCTGGACACTTTCTGTTGTGCTCATATTTAGACGTCCTATTTTGCAAATGCTGCCTTTTTGAAATTTGGTATGCTTGTTTGTCTTTGTGTCTATGTTGTATAATGATGTGATTGTGATGCTGTATTTCTGAGTGTTTTATGTGTTGCAGAACAGGAACCTGCTGTAAAACAGCAATTATGCTGAGTCAGGCTTGATTTTTAATMATCTTTTCCTGTTAAATAAATAAATCAAATCAAAATCAAACAGATGATCTGATGAAGTCATATTTGTAGCCTGTTTAGACTAACTGAATATTTTTTTATTTTCTTTACTTTAAAATGAAAAATGGAAATGTTACAGCGCCCCCTGTGGGCACAGTACAATAACTTAAAGAGATCCCTGATTAGTTGTAACATTAGACTTTATTTGATAAACATTTATTTTAACTGTAAAATAAAGACTGTAAAAATACTGTAGGCTGTTTAGTTTTGTCCATTTTTAAAAATATATTTTAACAGGAATAGGGCCATTTTATTTACACACAAAGCATTCTGGGTAAATGATGACGTGGATAGGTCCTCGGTGTGAGGCTGCTAGCGAGCTATATCCACCCTGAAGGTTAATCTTGGACAATATCTGATGATCGACTCTTAAATGAAACCAGAGAGCGTTGACAGAGAGGAGAAGGTAGAAATGACTCAGCCTGGAACTGAAAATATGGATGGAGGACAACAGAGCTGCTTCATGGAAGAASAACCTCAGCTTAGCCTGTTAGCTTTAGCACTGACGCTATATTGCCTTATACATATTAGTTCAGCGCTAGTGCGACAAACTAACAAGCTAAACTGAGGTCCTCCATCCATATTTTTGCGTTCCCCTCTCTGTCATGTGGATGGAGGACCTCAGTGACGAGAGGAGAATGTGTAGCTCTGAGCTAATACATATATATGGAGAGAGCATGGGGGCTAACCCTAAAGCTAACAGGCTAAGCTGAGGTTGTTCTTCCATGAAGCAGCTCTGTTGTCCTCCATCCATATTTTCAGTTCCAGGCTGAGTCATTTCTACCTTCTCCTCTCTGTCAACGCTCTCTGGTTTCATTTAAAAGAGTCGATCATCAGATATTGTCCAAGATTAACCTTCAGGGTGGATATAGCTCGCTAGCAGCCTCACACCGAGGACCTATCCACGTCATCATTTACCCAGAATGCTTTGTGTGTAAATAAAATGGCCCCGTTAGTTTAAAAATTATAAAAACTAAACATCCTACATTATTTTTCCAGTCTTTATTTTACAGTTAAAATATATGTTTAGCAAATACAGTCTAATGATTTACCTAATCATGGATCCCTTTAAGAAGTTTCAAGGTTTAAATTCACTTTTTTTAAGAAATAGGTTTAACAAAGTAGGTTAAAAAAATGAAACAAACAGAAAAATCTGCATTTTTTAATGCTGAAGATGTAAAAAAACTAATAAAAAAACATTTGTTGATTTATGCACCAAACCAGCACCAGCTAAGTTCCAGTTTTATTTAGGCRTGACGGGCCGAGGTGACACCTCACCATGTAGTAGGCGTAGACGGGCAGCAGCAGCTTCAGTTTCTCAGGGTGGATGTCGAGGTTGGCCTTGAGCGCGTTCCGCGACCAGATGGGCCGGCTCTCAAACATCTAAGCACCGGGAGATAAGATACCGGCGTGAGGGGAAAAAAATAACTCAACAACATTGCGTAACGTGATTATATATCAGAACGGTAACACTGTTGATCTTGGTCGTGACCCGAGAAGACAGCTGCACAAATACCTCCCTCATCTTCTCCTCGACCCGCTTGTCGCTCTCCTTCTGGCAGAGYCGATCCCAGTTCAGCCGGGCCGCCTCCAGGCACTCGGTCGGCACCGTCGGGTCGGTGAAGGTGACGAAGATGGCGTTGTGCGGCCGTCGGGCGCGATTCAAGCCGATGACATTCTTACCGACAGATAACTGGCTGTGAACAGAGGAGAGGGGATTTTAAAGGAAAGAAAAGAAAATAAAACAATGACCTTTTATGCTAAAATGCGAGCTGAGTGACTTGGCTGAAAAAAATCGGAACAAAATGATTAAAGTTCCTGAGATGTGCTTATTTTCTAAATACAAAAAGTCAAAGAAAAATCAAGAAACTTGGCATAAAACACATGATTTTACCCATTTTGTTACATAACTATCATGTTTTCTTTTGAACTTGTCTCAAAGTGAAACAGGAAGTGACATCAAAGGGGAAATTTCTTGTCTTTCTTTATTAAAACTATATTTTTTGAACTCTGACTTTTCTTCACCTGATGACTCAAAATAACCTAAACAAACATCAGATTCTTCTCTACAGTCTGTGTTGTTGAACATTTTAACAACGCTCTGTTTACATGCAGACTTTCCCCTTTGACATCACTTCCTGTTACATCACATTTATTTATTTTGAGATACGTTGTCCATGATGGCGGCGGTGGCGGCAGATGTATGTAGCTGTGCGGTGTCGCTGCAGGAAAATACATCCCAATTGGCTTTACAGGCATCTGCAGGTCTGTTTTTGACCAAATTTAGCTCGGCTTTAGTGTTGCTGTTACTCTGTATGCTACATAAAACTGCTGTAAAACAGCAATTATGCTGAGTCAGGCTTGATTTTTAATAATCTTTTYCTGTTAAATAAATAAATCAAAATCAAATCAAATCATGTTATCGTTCCAAATATGTATTCATGTTTATTACAGAAATTTGACATCACAATTACTTTAAAGTTAAAACGAGCCAAACTAAAAAAAAAAAATCAAAAAAGCAAAAAGGTAGCAAAATAGTAGCTACAGCCAAAAAGTAGCAAAAGGCTAAACAACAGTAGCTAAATGTGAGCATATGGCAACAAAAAGTTAGACGAAAGATAAAAAATGTTAGCTAGAGGTAAAAGGAGAAAAAGACTAAAGGGAGCAGAGCACCTAGCTAAAAACAAAGTAGCATAAAAGCTGAAGCAGATCTCAAAGTAAACATTATTGAAGGAGCTGAAGAGATTTTCACAGAGCCTGTCAGGTGACAACAGAGAAGTCATTTAAAATTATCTCGAGGATATGTGTTGTTTATCTTGTGGCCACATGTTGTTTATCTTGTGGTCACGTTACTTATCTCATGACAGAGTTTTTATCTCATGGTCACGTTTTATTTATCTCATGGCCAAGTGTTTTTATCTCATGGTCACGTTATTTACCTCATGGTCACGTGTTATTTATCTCATGGTCCCGTGTTATTTATCTCATGGCCAAGTGTTTTTATCTCATGGTCACGTTATTTATCTCATGGTCACGTGTTATTTATCTCATGGTCACGTGTTATTTATCTCATGGTCACGTGTTATTTATCTCATGGTCACGTGTTATTTATCTCATGGCCAAGTGTTTTTATCTCATGGCCAATGTTATTTATCTCATGGTCACGTGTTATTTATCTCATGGTCACGTGTTATTTATCTCATGGTCAAGTGTTATTTATCTCATGGTCATGTTATTTACCTCATGGTCACGTGTTATTTATCTCATGGTCACGTGTTATTTATCTCATGGTCCCGTGTTATTTATCTCATGGCCAAGTGTTATTTATCTCATGGTCATGTTATTTACCTCATGGTCACGTGTTATTTATCTCATGGTCACGTGTTATTTATCTCATGGTCACGTGTTATCTCATGGTTACGTGTTATTTCATGGTCACGTGTTATTTATCTCATGGCCATATGATATTTATCCCATTGCCATGTTTATATCTCATGGCCAATTGTTTTTATCTCTTGGCCACATGTTTTTATCTCTTGGCCACATGTTTTTATCTTGGCCATGTGTTATTTTTCTAGGGCCACATGTTATTTTATATAGTGGCCACATGTTTATCTCGTAGCCAAGGGTTAATATCTAGTAGGCAAATTTTTATCTTGTGGCCATGTCTTATATACCTTGTGGCCATGTGTTATCTCGTGGCCACATCATTTATCTCATGGCCATGTGTTATTTTATCATGTAGATGAGCTTTTTTCTCATGGCCAACTGTTTTAAATCTTGTGGCCATGTGTTATTTTCATGGCCATGTTCATGTTCATTATCATGTAGATTAGTTTTTTCTCATGGCCAACTGTTTTAAATCTTGTGGCCATGTGTTATCTATGGCCACATTATTGTAGGTTTTGGTCACCTACCTGGACGCCGAGGAGTGTCCATGGGTGTCGGGCCGGTAGAAATAATCCACAGGGTTGTCGAGGCGCGAGAAGATGGCCGGGGGCAGGAAGCAAGGCACGTCCCGCTGAAAGAAGGCCTCGCTCTCAGGTTTACAGAGGATGATTTTGTCGTACAGAGACGTGTCTTTCCCATCCTGTGAATGCACGGCGAGGCACTGAAAATCTGCCATCCCTGCGAATAAGAAAACAAAACACCTCATGAGTACTTTGTTCTGTTAACTTTCCCCCCTCCAAAGATTTCCCCATCCTACCCTGGAATTTGTACGTCGTCCCAACGATTCCCACGATYTCCATGCGGAGCTCGGCATCTTTAGGGTCTTTCTTTCGCGTCCGCCGCCGCACCTTCAGGAGGAGGTTGCTGGCCGGGAGGCGGTTTCCACACACGCWGTGACAGAAAGGGTCTTGGGGTCGGAAACGCAGCTCGAGGCGCCTGTTGGCGTCACCGTAGGTCTGAGGGGGGCGAACAAGACAAGTCAACGGTGGGATTAGTGCAGCTTCCTGATCGTTGATTTGAAAAATAAATTCTGCCATCAGTGATGRAAATGTTGCTCTATCCACTGCACTTGTAAAAAAAAAACAATTCATGGACTTTAATATTATTTTTTGTCTCACAACTACAAGCTAWAAGCAGCAAGAGTAGCTAATAGCATCCATCTACCTATCAGGACYAGCCATAAATACAATAAATGTTTATATTTACATATTAATATATATATTTCGGCTACTAAGTTAGAATAATGAGAATATSCACTGATTACAAAGAGGAAAAAGTACCCAAAAAATCATTTATCATCTTCCTCTATCCCCCAAAAGTACTTTTTTCACCAACAAAATAATGAAATAATAAGTTATTATATATTTCTGATAATAAACTCGATATTTGTGGTGGATAAAATTGGTTATTTAATAAAAAAATACCAGATTAAGACCCAGATTAGAGATTATCGTGATGTTCTCCGTTTTCCTCACTTTGCTTATCGTCTGCTCTCCTCCCAGAGTCTCCAGCATCTTGTCCACGCTGCTCACCACCGCCGGATACTCCACACACACCAGCTTCTTGTCCCGCAGCTCCACGGAGCTCGAGCCGCCCGGAACGGYGTCTTCCGCCGGACCTGAAAAGCTGAGCTCTTTCAGAGTAAAGTTCACATTYACCGGAGAGGTGCCCGTCATCTCAACCGTCTTCAAAGTCTTACATGACACAGGAGGTCCGGCTAAACCGCGCAGGTTAGCGAAACCCGCTTTGAAAGCGGCCGGAAACAGTTCACGGTGGGAGCGTGTCCGATTTGAAAATAAGACCGTGCGGAAACGGATGCGGAAATGAAAGGTTCTGCAATCGAATTTTATTTTATTTTATTTTATTTTATTTTATTTTATTTTATTTTATTTTATTTT
>NW_013952415.1:1914516-1916633 GCF_001266775.1 Austrofundulus limnaeus | reverse complement strand
ATATATGACTGTTCTCTTTTAGTTATTTGTGTATTATTTTGTTTTTTGTAACTTTTATACTTTTCCTGAGCTTACTTTCTCAAAAACATTATTATTTTTAAATTTTAAAATATTTTAAAGAAGTGGTCTTTATTTGGGTATACTGTATATTTTATGATTAAAACAGGTCCACAAGAACTAAATTTTAAAAAAGTTTTTTGGCCTCTAGATGGCAGCAAATTAAAACAACAACTCTTCCAAACTTCTTCAACACTTTGAGTTTATAAAAACAAGTCTTCTTCATGGATCTGTTTGAGTCTCGTTCACTCATTTCTGTGTTTTTTCAGTTACCAGTGGAGATGCACCGATGTAATCTGAGAAATGCTGTGTTTTCGAAAAAGTCACTCGGTAAATAAGATTTTTCTGCTGTCCCGCCCTGGAACTGTCAACAGATTATCAGGAAAAGAAGACTGCGMGTGTGTTTACAGAGTTATTCAAGATGTTGTTAGATTATTATCTGATGTAACGCTGTTGACTTTAGGTCAAGTTGGTCCTCTTTAGTTGGAGCAGCAGGTTGAGACGATGTCATGTTTAAACTTTGCACTGGTTACTTTAAAATGTGGGTCGTTTAAATGAAATATGGGCGTAAAAAGACCTAAAAATAGAGGATTGATTAAGAGGAATGTCTCTGAACTTGGATTTTATGTGAGTTATTTTAGTTATTTTTGAGTCATTCTGGTTATTTTGTTTTTTTTTTTTTCTTTCATAAACAAAATGAGAGGAGTAAAGAAACCATAAATTGTTGTTTGTGAGCATGGCACAAAGACACATTATCTCCTGAGTGACAATCTGTTGTTCACTGTGGGCAAGATTTTCTGTATTTTTCTCTGTTCTTTCTCTCTGTCTCTTCTTCTGCTTTGGATATGCCCACATCTCTGGCTGCTATCTCAGCTGAAAGCTGTCCGCTCCTCCCCGTCTCGCCGCCGGCCTGTTCCAGCCGTTACAGCGTGGCGAGGCCATGATAAGGTTATCAGGCGGCCTCCGACGCCCAGCTCGCTCTGGAGGAGCCTGCTGCTCAGAGATTCCAACTCAGCGCTCTTCACTCGTCACGTTCACCCACGTTTTTCTTCCCCGCCGCGTCAWCCCCACTTCTCAGCAGCTGGTTGTTTATCAGTCGCAAAGGAAATCTGTTTGTACGGTCGTGTTTTCGATGCGTGACGTGAACTTAGAGCCGCAACTTTAAAACGCGCTCAGCTAGCGGCGTAACGAGATCTCTTGTTGTGAAAATAATAAACGTTACAATTGAGATAAAAAAAAAACATCTTGTCGTGACTTTGTTGAAGTTTTCTGTGAGTAAGTTGTTTGTGCTGCGCCCGGTAACAAAGTTGTCAGACACAAGGACCTTGTCGTCTGCAGCTACGTGCTGAGATGAAGAGTCTTTCAAGTCTCTATGAATCCGGTTCATTTTAAAGAACTGGGTTCAACCCGCGTCTCCAGGGAGCTTTTAAACCGGAGCAGCAAGTCGAGTCACCTGCCTTACTGGGGATCTGTTGAACCGAATCACTGAGCCAATTCACCTGTGTTTTCGAGGAGCTACTGAACCGATTCATTGAGCCGAGTCACCTGAGTTTGCTGGGAGCTACTGAACCGAATCATTGAGCCGAGTCACCTGAGTTTGCTGGGAGCTACTGAACCGAATCATTGAGCCGAGTCACCTGAGTTTTCGGGGAGTTACTGAACCGAATCATTGAGCTGAGTCACCTGCGTTTGCCGGGAGCTATTGAACTGAAGCATTGAGTCGAGTCACCTGAGTTTTCGGGGAGTTACTGAACCGAATCATTGAGCCGGGTCACTGCGTTTACGGGGAGATACTAAACCGAATCATTGAACTGAGTCACCTGCATTTTCAGGGAGTTACTGAACCGAATCATTGAGCTGAGTCACCTGAGTTTTCGGGGAGTTACTGAACCGAATCATTGAGCTGAGTCACCTGAGTTTTCGGGGAGTTACTGAACCGAATCATTGAGCTGAGTCACCTGCGTTTGCCGGTAGCTATTGAACTGAAGCATTGAGCCGAGTCACCTGAGTTTTCGGGGAGCTACTGAACCGAATCATTGAGTTGAGTCACCTGAGTTTTC
>NW_013952415.1:1906545-1913686 GCF_001266775.1 Austrofundulus limnaeus | reverse complement strand
CAGTCCCCGGTCATCATCGTCCGTCCAGTCACGCAGAGGAAATATGCTGACAGTTAATTTTTGTTTAGATTATTCTGGCAGGAAGTGAAGGATGATCTGCTTGTCATTTCAGGATTCACCAACAAAAACTGTGAACACAATTCATCGCCCTGTCCAAAAATGGAAATTGAAGCTGTATCGTGCAAAGACCACCATCCAGTGAAGCTGGCATCTTTTTTGTAAAGTTTCTAAAGTAACTAGTGTGTGAACCTCTGTACGGACGCTGCTGTGACACCTGAATTTCCCCTCAGCGGTACAATAAAGACTATTTCTATTCTTTTCTATTCATCTTCTGTGGGCAAAAGCTCATTTAAAGTGAGCGCCTGTGACATCTGGCGAATACAAAAAGTCAAAGAAATCACATTTTTATATAAGAAACCTTGCAAAAAAAAACCATGATTTTACCCATTTGGTCACAAAAATGTCATATTTTCTTTTGAACTTGGCTCAGCCAAAGTGAAACAGGAAGTGACATCAAAGGGGAACTCTTTAAGAAAGAGAACTCTCTGGTCTCTGTTTACTGAAATTTTATTATTTCATTTCTGACTCATCTTCATCTCTCTGATAGWGACTCAAAATAATCTAAAGAAACAGCCATTATAGCCATTTTAGCAACACTCTAATCCATGCRGATATTCCCCTTTGACATCACTTCCTGTTACTTCAAATGCAAATATCTCAACAACTGTTCATGTCAGCAGCAGGAAATTTTTTTTGCAAAATGTTATTAATATTATCTTTCCAATAATGCCTTTAAATTTATTTAAAATTTTCATGTCACAGGCACTTTAAAACTGTTCTGTGGTCAAATAAATCCAAACTGGGAATTGGTTTTGAAAACTACAAACACTAAAGAGGAAAAAAGCAGCACACAGTTCAAAGGCCTGCCTCTCTGATGGTATGGGGGTGCATTAATGCCTTCTCATTCAGAAAAGTGACCCTGTTCTGATATTTCTGATTAAACAAAATCAAAATGACCTTTATTTTTTCTTGTTCATGGTACATTTTCAAGCTTCAACTTTTAATAACACTCTGTTGCAAATAAAATACGGGTTCACAAGATTTTCAGACCATTGGATTATGTTTTATTTACATTTAGACAATGACCTAACTTCCAGGGTATGTATATTTTGTTTATTTGTTGCAAAGCTACACATCAAAAGTCAGGTTTTTAATAGTTTCTTAATCCGATGAAAGAAACTGTAAATAAACGGACGAGTTTAAGTGGAAACCARAGTCGATCAGGGGTAGAATTTGCCACAGATATTCTGTTTGCTGATGTCAATCTGAAAACAGTAAATAGTGATTTAAGGTCCCGTCGCAGGTCTTTGATGGAACTGGGAATGAGAGCGGCGCTTGTTGGGAATCTCCCACTCTGACTGGAATAAACGCACCATTGAGGCCCGGGGGCACGTTCAGATATCCTCCCGTCCCTTCAGCAGACTTTCCAAACTACCTGCCAGGCCTCATTTGCATGGGAAGATTTGCAAAACAAATTCAGCTCTGCTGCTTTATCTTCTCTACCTGCGTCTGTCAGGCAGACAAACACAAGTTCGTGTTGCTTCAAGTCTGCACGTCGCAGCTATTTTCAGGCATTCTTTATTTATTTTTGGTTATTCTTAACAGGACGGTTGTRATTCTTATAATATTAGTAGAAAAAAAATCCTAAAACATACATTTCAGGTAGAATTTCACACAAATAAGTTGAACTGAATCTAATTAATCCTCCTATTGAGATGCTTTCGTTTGTTTTCCACCTGTTGAAGCGTGAAGGAATGTTTCAGGTTCCTTCCTTACGTTTCTCCCGTTTTTCCCCGGGCTACCCCCCGCCCCCCCTGCAGCTCCTCCTCTTTCAGGACTCACGTCCTGTTTGTTCAGTCCCACCCTGCGTGATCCTCGGCCTCTCGTTGCTACAACCTGTGCAACGTTTTGATTTGCTCGTCCTCGCTCCCATGTTTGGCTCCAGCAGGTCTAACTGATTCGGAGGATCAAACCCTGACCCTGTTGCCTATTTGCCAACACATTTTGCATATAGAGACCTCAGATTTGTTTGTCAGACAGTAAGCCCTCGTGGCTGTTCTCCTCTCAGTCCCTGATTTCTGCAACAGAGCTGTATAAAAGTACAGAAACGCACGTAAAACTGCACCTCCATCTTCCACCATAGTCCTGAGCAACATAATTGCATTTAAACTAGAGAATTTGGATTTCCTGTGAAAATGCTGAAAGTTTTTTCCTGAAAGCTGCTGAAGTAGCTGAAATTGTTTAATAGAAAATTGATAATGTGATTTAAGTTTGACCGGCTGACTGTAAGAAGCAGAAATATTTTTGAATTAGCAGACAAGTGTTGAACGGAGAATAAAAAAATGCTCATCTGCAGAAAAAAAGGATTACAAAAAAAGTTGCAATTTGGTGTAAAATAGCTAAAGCTGCCAAAATTAGCAGAAAAGTAGCCGAAAAAATAGAAATTACCACAAAAGCGTAAAAAGTGCACCATTTAAAATAACTAGTTAAAATGGCAAAAAGATAGCTTAAAATGAACAAAAATCAGCTAAAAGAAGCCAAAAAAATAATTATTTTATCAGAGGAAAAGCTGACAGGAGCAGAAAGATAGCTGAAAAATCTGAYAGTAACACAAAAGTGAATCAAGAGCACATGTTTGTAAATAACTAGCTGAAAAGGCAAAAAAMMRSYWRAAWTWRSMAAAAATCWGYTAAAAYAMTRCTTAAAATGTTCATTTTATCAGAGGAAAAGCTGTGAGGAGGGGAAAGATAGCTGGAAAAGTTGAAATTARCAYAAAATGCAGAAAGAGCATGTTTGTAAATAACTAGCTGAAAAGGCAAAAAACAGCTAAAATTAGCAAAAATCTGTTAAAATAATGCTTAAAATGTTCATTTTATCAGAGGAAAAGCTGTGAGGAGGGGAAAGATAGCTGGAAAAGTTGAAATTAACATAAAATGCAGAAAGAGCATGTTTGTAAATAACTAGCTGAAAAGGCAAAAAACAGCTAAAATTAGCAAAAAATCTGTTAAAATAATGCTTAAAATGTTCATTTTATCAGAGGAAAAGCTGTGAGGAGGGGAAAGATAGCTGGAAAAGTTGAAATTAGCACAAAATACAGAAGGAGCACATTTGTAAATAACTAACTAAAAAGGCCAAAAACAGCTGAGATCAGCAAAAATGAGCTAAAAGAAGCTTAAAAAGTTTATTTATTAGAGGAATAGCTGAGAGGAGCAGAAAGAGCTGAAAATTGAGGAAAAAATCTAAACTTGGCTGACAGAATCAGAACAAAAGGAAAAGTSCAGTGGTTTCATGAACATTTTAAAGGGTTTTAATGATATTGAAGATAACACTGTTTATTTTCAATGAGAAAAAAATGGCAGAAAAAGGTAAATAGCTGAAAAAGTATAAACTGCTGAAATACTAAAAGTCATAGCATCCATGGCATAAATGAGCTAAACGTTTTGATATGTGAATTGTTGAAACAGCACCGAGTTAAATGCCGAAAATCTTCAGGAAGAAAAATGTCTCCATAATTCACACAATTATATAGAGGTACAAAAATATTTTTTAACATTTTAAAACAGGACGTCCGTCTGCAGCTCTTGTCAGATTTAAACACACATGTGATGATGTGATTTGCCYCGAGCAGCTTGATGTACCAACAGGTTTGATGTTTGAGGAAGGTGGTGTGTTGCCATTTGTTTGTTGTAAGTAAGTCCAACAGACCGGAGGGCGTGGTGACAGTTAACTAAAGTAATCAATCCCCTTTTCCACAGAAACTCATTAATCCCTGTTTCCCCATTAAACTCAAAAAGCAGAAAAAGAGGCTTCAGGGGTTTAAAGTTTGTAAAGCCAAAAWTCATCACAGTTGCAATAAATTAAATATAAATATATATTCTGATTTTGTTCTCCTGAGATTGTGAAGCTGATTTTTCCCGCCCGCCTGCAGTTTAGAGTTACGGTACATTTCTGTTAACTTTCTCTTCCTTCTGCTTTCGAGCCCGAACAGCTGTCTGCCGTGGATTTGCATGTCGTTCCAGGTGTGTTATCAGACTGCAGGATTATTCTGCGACACGTCAGATCTGGTCACGCAACAGATTTCTACTTTAACAGTTCCTGCCTGCACAGGAAGCGAGAGAAAAACACTCTCATTAAAAAAAACAACAACAACAAACAAATAGGTCTGACTAAAAGCTGATAATTCATTCTGTTGGGGGTTATGAGTAATCAGTATCTTACATGTTGTAGATAGCTTTCTGAATGACCTCAAATTGAAGAAATAACATTTAATACATGTGAGTGCACCTTCACAGCAGTGGTGGGCGAGGTTCCGCTAATCAGCTGAACAAAATTTTCATTTAACAGATTAGTTTTATCACTAAATTTGAAAGCTGTCAGCTAACCAATTAGCTTCTGCTAAATCAGGTTTTGCTAACTTTGTCGCCTCTAACAGCTAACAATTTAATGTCAACAGGTTTGTGTCAGTCACACCAGTCCTCAGCTCTATGGAGTCAAAGAAGTGAAACGCATGACTATCATCTTAGTGGTTAGCGGTTAGCTGTTAGTGTTAGCTTCCGCAAATCACTACGTGATCAGCTACCGCTAACTGCTAACAAATAAACTAACAACAGGTTTATGTCAGTCACACCAGTCTTCAGCATGTAACGATGACTGGGTGATTTGTYGTCTTGATGGTTAACGATAAGTTGTTAGTGTTAGCATCTGCAAATTATTACTTGTTTAGCTAATACTTACAGCTAACTGACAAACTAACAACAGGTTTGTGTCAGTCCCACCAGTCTTCAGCTCTATGGAGTCAAAGAAGTGAAACGCATGACTGTCATCTTAGCGGTTAGCTGTTAGTGTTAGCTTCCGCAAATCACTACGTGATCAGCTACCGCTAACTGCTAACTAATAAACTAACAACAGGTTTATGTCAGTCACACCAGTCTTCAGCATGTAACGATGACTGGGTGATTTGTCGTCTTGATGGTTAACGATAAGTTGTTAGTGTTAGCATCCGCAAATTATTACGTGTTTAGCGAACACTTACAGCTAACTGACAAACTAACAACAGGTTTGTGTCAGTCCCACCAGTCTTCAGGTCGAACAAGCCAAAGACGTGTGACATTTCCACTAATTTTTCAGATTTAGCATTAGCTTCCACTTTTTTTACATGTAGCATTAATGAAGCTATATTTTTTATTAGCAAAGTATRAGTTAGTGAAGCTAACTTTCAGTTTCCGTAATTTTTTTTGTGTGTTTAGCGTTAACTATCTGCAACAGGTAAGATATTAACATCACAAACTGTGCCTGTGGGTTTGGATTTACAGAAACACAAGGGTTTGCATCTCAGATTAACTTTTATTATTATCACCAATTTACATCAATAAAAGACATTTTCAAATAGATAAAAAAGTAAACGTGACAAATATTTAAAGATACCCATACAACTCCCAGTTATACACATCTTTAAAAAAATACTTCAATAAATTACATTTGACTTTTTTTTTTCAGTTAAACTCCCAGAACGAGTCACAGCTTCTTCTTCTTCTAATGTCCATAAACACGATATTTAAGCTGCATTAATGACACTTCCCTGTTTAATTAGAAATCTAATATGTACAAACATTCGGGCTATCGGTCCGTCTTCATTTCATGCCGTGCTGACTCTCGTGGTGCCGGCGGAGATCCACCTTTCGCTGGAAGCCCTTTGAGCAAATATCGCACCCAAACGGTTTGAAGCCCGTGTGCTTCCTGCTGTGGGTGATCAGGTTGGAGCTCTGGCTGAACGCTTTCCCGCAAACTTGGCATTTGTGAGGTTTTTCACCTGAAGGGAAGAGCCAAAAAAAATATACAGTTCTTGAGGCCATGAGGCTAAACACCAAAGAATCATGTCATTGTTCAGATTTGTCAAACTTATGCTGTCAACTAAAAAAAGACTTCCTTTTATAGATGTGAAGCAGGAAAACCAGATATGCAAATCTGCAGGAAATTTGCTTGAGCTTCGTTTTCTGATTTATCAGCAGTTATATTGCTCCTGGAAACAAGTGGCCTGTGGTGCACCTGGAAAGTGTTTTGTGCACAGGTATCGGAGGGTTACCTGTGTGGATGTAGGTGTGCTTCTTCATGTCCGACTTCTGGTGGAACCTCTTCCCGCAGTACTGGCAGGGGTACGGCCTCGTGTCGGAGTGGATGAGGAGGTGCGTGGAGAGCGTCGAGGAGCGCTTGAATGACTTCCCGCACATTTTGCACTCGAAGCTTTTCTCCTGGTTAGAGTAAAAAGCACAAAAAAATAAGGCAAAGGGCATGGTTCCGCTAATCAGCTAACATGTAAAAGCAGAACTAATTTTCCTTTTACCAACAAAGTCATTTCACAAATTTTATAAAAACTGTTAGCGGACCAATTAGCATCTGCTGAATTAAGATTTTGCAAACTTTAAGTCTATTAACAGCTAACTAACAAGCTAACATCAACAGGTGCGAGTCAGTCCCACCAGTTTCAGCTTGAATGAGATGAAGATGTGTGACGCAGTCTGAGTGACAGTCCTCTTAGCGGTTAGCAATTAGCTGCTAATGTTAGCTTCTGCTAAATTAGGTTTAGCCAACTTTAAGTCCACTAACAGCTAACTACCATCAACAGGTTTGTGTCCCACTAGTTTTCAGCTTGAAGGACACAAATATGTGGGAAGCAGACTGAGTGACAGTCGTCTTTTTGGTTAGCCTAGCGATTAGCTGCTAGTGTTACCTTCAACTAATTTTATTTGTTGTTTTGCTGTGCTGGTTTTATTTATTTATTTATTTATTTCACATTTAGCATTTATGAAAGCTACATTTTTATTTAGGAGATTGTGGCTGTGTCTCAATTCAGGGGCTGGATCCTCATGAGTACGTCTTTGTCGGCTGCATACATCACTCCCCCGCGCCGAGCGCTGTCCCAATTCAAAGACCCCTCCTCGTGCAGCCGAACTCTCAAAATCCGAGGATGCATCCATGTGTTGCTCACCGGCCGAGGATATCCCAGGATTCAGTGCGCGGGCAGCAAAATAAACAGAGAAATTAAAACGGTGGAGTTTTTATTTTTTTTTTAACGAGTCGGCGC
>NW_013952415.1:1897780-1905903 GCF_001266775.1 Austrofundulus limnaeus | reverse complement strand
GTAAAAAGACGTGTAAATACTCGTACCAGTTCACCGCTTGCAGGAAGTTCCCCAAGCTGCACAGGAAGTGTTACAGCACACAAATCATTAATTCATGTAAAACATTAGATCAAAAACCGTTTGAACGGACAGAAACGATTTGTGTTTAAATTTGTCAGCTTTTGTCAAACACATTTATGTTGAAAACTTTGGAAAACCACTGATTTGCCAACAGCAGTGTGACCAAGCTTGTGAGCAGGATGAGGAGGTGGGGCCAGGCTCTCGTGGCTGCGTATGGTTCTTCCACATGCTACCGAGGTGCCTGTTCATTGTTAAATTGCCACAATGTTTCATTTGTTCAGACTCATTTCACCCAATCAAATAAASCCCAAACAAGAGTCAACAGCAGAAAAAGCTTTGTGGCGCGTTTTTAACGAAACCCACGAAAAATAAATATGACGCAATTTAAGAGGGAATAAAAAAGCTGAGCAGAAGATAATGTTGAGCRCAGCTGTACGGTTATCTCCGCCTGTTTAAACATTTAAAAAACGGTCACAACCGCAATGTTTGAAWTTGAGTTGACGGACCTGAGAGTGGACGTTCATGTGCTGCTCCAGGCTGACCGCGTGGCCGAAGGTTTTCCTGCAGATGCTGCAGCCGAACGGTCTCATCCCGCTGTGGGACCTCCTGACGTGGACCTCCAGCCCGTGGGGCGTGGAGAACACCTGAAGACAAACGCTCAGACCGTCATCGAAGGGCCGATTCCTCTGCTCAGAGGGAGGAGTGAGCCCGACGCTCACCTTGTCGCAGGTGATGCAGTGGTAGGTGTTGGAAGTGGGGGAGTAGTGGGTGCTGCAGTCCAGGGGCTGCTCCGGCGGCGGGCTGCGGCTGATGTGGGGGCCGTACAGTCTACTGGCGTGCTGCAGGACCGTGGGGCTGAAGCTCAGCTGGCGGAGGTCGTAGGAGGACGCCAGCTGGTCCCAGGCGAACGTCGGCTTGTAGTAAGGCGGATACTCGGCCACGTGAGGCTCTGCGGCGAGAAAAACAGCTTAAGTTTTTTGTACAAAAAAAACAACTGGTGCCTGAAAAAATACAAATAGTACGAATATATCACAAACACAAGGCCACGATTACCAGATATGGAGTGATGATGTGACTTCAGGCACAACTACAGTGCCATGTTCTTTTAGTTAAAATAAAAACAATGATTTATTTAGCTTTTAGCTAGGCTTTTTTGTTGTTTTAGCTAGTGTTCACTTAGCTTTCAGCTAGCTTTTTGTTACAATTAGCTAGACTTTTGCTGCTTTTAGTTAGCCCTTTGCAATATTTATATTTGCCTAGCTTTTTGCTACATTTCTGTGGTGGCTTCCTAATTTTAGCATTTAGCTAACATTTGCTGCCTGTAGCTAGCCTTTCGCTTCGTTAAACTTTACCCTTTGGGTATCTACTATTTTAGCTAGCATTTTGCTACTTTTAGCATTTAGCTGACGTTTTGCTGCTCAGAGCACATAATTCGCTTTAAGATTTTATCTTGGCTTTTGCTATTTTAGCTATTACTGTACATTTACCTTTTAGCTAGCTCTTATTTGTATTTAGTGAAATGTTTGCTGCTTTTAGCTGGCTTTTTTGCTACTTTAACTTTTTTTTATATGAGGTGATGCAACTTCAGGCATTACTAGAGCGCCTTTTTTTAGGTGAGAATTACGTTAAACTTTTAGCTAAATATTTGCTACTTTACCTTTTTATTTTACTTTATTTTACCGTTATTTAACCAGGCAAGTCCCGTTGAGATCTCAGATCTCTTTTTCAAGGGAGGCCTGGGCCTGAAGGCAACCTATTGTACATGTTTTTGTGTTGTGGGGGAGTACCCGGAGAAAACCCACACAAGCACAAAGAGAACATGTAAACTCCACAGAGAAAGACCCCAGGTCCGAACCGGGGATCGAACCCAGGACCTTCTTGCCGTGAGGCGTCAGTGCTAACCACTGAGCCATCGTGCTGACAGTTTTGCTGGCATTTAGCTCATGGTTTCAGAGTGTTTAAGCTTTTATAAAGACTTTTGGTTTTCAGTATTGTCCGTTTACCTTTTAACTACCTTTAGCTAGACTTTTGCTACTTTTAGATTTGGCTACATTTTTGTATCATTTCTCTAGTGTCTTGCTAATTTTAGCTGTTGCCTAATATTTGATGCTTGCAGCTAGAGTTTTGCTACGTTCAACATTTTTTAGCATTATTGCTAGTTGTAGCTTTTAGCTAGCCATTCGAGTAATTTTAGCTAGCCCTTTTAAATTTTTATCTTTTAGCTGGCCTTTTGTAACTTTTAGAATTAACTAGCTACTTTTAGCATTTAACTAATATTTTGCTGCATGTAGCATTTTTCTATGTTCAACTTTTAGCTTCTGTTTTGCCATTTTTTAGCTCTGTATTGCTTTTAGCTTTTAGCTAGACTTTTGCTTCTTTTAGGTTGAACTAGCCCCTCAATTTTAACCTTTTAGCTGCGTTTATTTCTAAATGCCAACCGTTAAAAATCTAAGATTTGAAAACTTTGCATCAAATTTCAGAGTCGGCTTGTCTCTCTGTTAGCAAAATATCTCAGTAACACCTGGAAAAACAAGAGTCTCAGACATTTTTTGTAGCTTTAAACTACAAAACTCACTTCTGTCGACTCAAACGTGGCTTCAAATCTCCAGTTTTACAGATATAATCCTGCGCAGTAGCTGAGACTCATCTCAACATGTACTCAGTGCTAATTAATATTGTTTCGTTGAAGGTTTTTTAGCTATTTAACCTATAAAAAAATCCAGAAACTTTTAGCTGTTTTGGCTTCAGCACCTGTCAGGTAGTACGGCTGTGTGGGGGCCACAGGTGGTTTGGTTGGCTCAGGGTGGGCAGGTAAGGGACACTGCAGCTCCTCTCCTCCAGGCTGAGGTGAGCAGGGAGACCCCCTCTCTGACTTGAGCCCCTCAGAGGAGTCCTGGACCTGAGATGGAACCTCTGGAAAAAAATAAAAAAATTAAAAGAAAAGACAAATTAAAAAAAATTCAAAAGAATTTTAAAATTAAGGTAACGTGTTAGCAAAACATTCCAATTTTAATGAAACTCACAAGAAGTTTGGACCAAAATAAATAAACAAAAAATAAAAAATAAAATAAAAATAGAAGCTACACCTGTTTAAAACTCGGCGGGTGACATGCATTCACTCCATAAATGCTTCTAAATAAGATTTAATTATAGTTTTTTTTTAAAGCAAAAACTCGTTTTTATTCAGAATAAAACGTCAGGCAGATCTAAAACAGCTCAAACTGCGCTCTGAATCGGTTCTAAAATTAAAAAAAATAAAATAAAATAAAATAAAATGATCAATCTTACCGTGTTTAAAGGCCTCCTGTTCCTCATAAGTCCGGTGGACGTTATAAGAAGAACATCTTTTATTTTTCACCAGAAATGACCGCGGCATGACGATCCTACAGCAGGAAAATTAACTTTTTTTATTATTATTATTATAAAGTAGCTGGATTTAAATACATTTTATATACTTCCAATGATTAAAAACAAACAAAAAAAACTTTACAGCTAAACTTTTTTTTTAAATTAACTTAAGAAGAATCTCCTCACCTTTATTCGACAGAAATCGGGTTCCTATTTACAAATAAATAAAGTGATGTAATTTAAATAATGATAATAAAAATTTTAAGTATATATATATTTTTTCCTGCTCTGGTGAAATCCGTTCCTTGAAGTTAGAAAAGCTCAGCAGCTGTAAAAGCTTCGAGGCTCGCTGCTGTTTTTTTCTCCTCCCTGATTTTCAATCAGATAATTTGGCAGCAGAATCTGTTGGTTTCAGCCAATCAGCGAGCAGAGCTGCAGGTGCGCATTTGCATAGAAAAACACGGAGACAGTTACACAGTCACACAAAGTTACACAAAGTCACACAGAGTCACACGAAAAGACAGTAAAAACGAGCTGAGGGGTGAAGGAGAAACTCGGCTTCATGTTTACATTTCAGTTTCTTTATGCTGAGTCAGCATCCACAATGTTTACATCCGGTTTTTTATTTTTATTTTTGCGCGCGGTTTTTACCTGTTTCTGCTGTAACACATTCAGCTGATTCAGGACTTTTAGCTTAAAACTTTTGCAAATATTTGCTTTAATTTGTAAACCTTTTCTCCGAAAACACCAATCTGTGAAATCTGCTTCAGAAAATGTGTCTACTTTCATGGTTTTAGCTTCCGTAATGTGTTTTCTGTAGCCTTTAGCTACTTAGCTAGCTCTTGGTATTTTTACCCTTTATCTAGACATTTGGTAGGCTAATGTAGGCTAATATTTTGGTGTTTTTACTTTCTAGTTAGCTTTTTTATTTTTAACTAGACTTTTGTTACTTTTAGCTAGCGTTTTTGTATATTTTCGTCCTAGGTAGCCATTAGCTACCCTTTTGTATTTTTACAGTCTAGCTTTTGCTACATTTAGGCTACATGGCATTTTGGTAGCTAACCTTTTACTATTATTTCCTTCTAGTTAGCTTTTTACTGCTTTTAGCTAATCTTTCGTTGCTTTTAGCTAGCTTCTTGCTACTTTTGCCATCTAGGTAACTCACTTTAGGCTACACTTACTTTTACTTTCTAGGTAGACTTTTAGTCGGCTACTTTTAGCTAGCCGTTTAGTATTTTTACCTTCTAGATAGCTTTTTTGCTACGTTTAGATAGCCTTTCTGATTTTTACCTGTTTTTCTGCTACTTTTACTTTCTAGGTAGCCATTAGCATTAGCTACCCTTTGATATTTTTTCATTTTGTTATATTTACCTAGCTGTTTGGTATGCTACTTTTAGCTAGCCTTTTAATATTTTTACCTTCTAGATAGCATTTTTGCTACTTTTAGATAGCCTTTCTGATTTTTACCTGTTTTTCTGCTACTTTTACTTTCTAGGTAGCCATTAGCATTAGCTACCCTTTGGTATTTTTTCATTTTGTTATATTTACCTAGCCGTTTGGTATGCTACTTTTAGCTRGCCTTTTAGTATTTTTACCTTCTAGCTGAGCTTTTGCTGCTTTTATCTAGCCTTTTGCTACTGTAAAGTTAAAGCTGTTTTTATCCCCAACCTTTAGCCTTTGGCTTGCAGCTTTAAGCAAGTCTTTTTTTCTTGATCTAGCAAAGCTTTTGTTACTCTGAACTATTATTTTGCCACTTTTATTTACCTTTTTGCTACTTTTGGCTAGTCTTTTTCTAATTCTAACTATCCTTTTGCTTCTTTTCGCCAGCCAGCATCATGCTATTTTCAGCTAGCATTTAGCTTTTTTCAAGTCTTATAGCCAGCCTATTGCTGCTTTTCAGTTTTATGAACATTTTGCTGCTGGAAGCTTTTAGCTGTCCTTTTGCTACTTTAGCCCTTTAGCTAGTGTTCAGCCTTTTTTTTAGCATCAACAGCTCAAAATCTTACAAAATCATTCAGCGCTCATTATCAACTCACCGTTCTTACAAAATAAAAAAAACAATTTCTCTGGCTTTGATAACGTTTCTCTTTTGTTCGGCTTCTTTAATTTAAATTTTAAAAACAACAAACACAAGAAAACCTTTCGAAAACAGGCTTTATTTGATGCGAAAATGAATTTCGGATAAAAAAAAATCCCAATTGAAAATCTTCACTTCCCTCCAGCGATGTTTGAATTAACAGGATTTAGTTTGAGAAAAGCAGCTCTAGTTGTTTGTGTGCAGGATTTAAGGTGTCCAGTAGAACATTTGTGACTTCGGTCGCCTCCAAAGACACACAAACCCAACCAGTCCTGRAGACTAACTGGGACCACTGAGATCTGCTGCTTCTGTCCCAGCACACCTTCACACCTCAGGGACATTTGTACAGTTTGTTTTTGTTACAAAAGGAGGAGGAGGAGGAGGAGGAAAGGAAATCTGGAGTTTGCCATTTAAAACCAACTAACAGGGAATCTGTACAAGTGCGCCATCTGGTGGCCAAATACCGACACTGCATCCAAATGAACTGGATAAATAAACTGATTCTTACCTGGATTTTACTTAAAATATTTAATTCAGGCTTTGGGGGTTTTAATAACTTCTTTGTCACGTGTTTTATCTGTAAATTATTTTTGAACCACTCGTATTTCGATTCAAGGTGGCTGTCCCGGATAATAGATTAGGCAACACAGAAACAGCTACAAGTCAGTCAATTGTTCAAGTACTGAGCTAAGAATTGATGTGGTACTTGCTGAAAATCTAATAAATATGTCAAGCTTGTTGGAAAAACTGATTCAACTAGTTTTTCTCCTTTATTGGATGTTTTTAGTTTACTTTGCATCCCTTCAAATATAGCCTTTTAATTTGCAACGCTAATAGCAAATTGCGCATGCGCTCTTGTCGATCACGCGAAACCGCATAACACACAAACAAACTTGTGGCGAATAAACCACCAGAACTCACGYAAAAACAGATGGCATCGTTAGTTGTTTTTTAATCATCATTTTAGTAAATAGCTAACCGATGCGTCTTAAAGTTGTAAAAGTCGCAGTCGTTAGCCGTCCAGGGCGCTACCTTGGTGGGACTAGTTTACGCTGCAGCCTGACGGCGGAGGCTCACCGCTGTGGGATGGGGCTGTGAGGCGTTCAACATGGCGGCGCCCTGTGGAGTGCATCTACTCTAACAGGTAAACAGGTTGTGTTATTTACGTGAAGCCTCGTTTGTTTTAATTAGATTTTAATGCACAGGTTACGTATAACTAAAGGCTAGCTGTTCTGCGTGCTTCGGAGCCAACTGAGCCCGGCTGACAGGAGAAATAAATCCCTCCCCGGACAGTGGGTCGCTGCTCAAAGCTAGCRTTAGCTCTCGGCGTTGGGGTGGGCTTGTTTTTTTCAGCCAGACCCGGTGATTGATTCACTTCATGTTTTTGGGATTTCACGTGGATGCCTTCTGTGTGTTGTGTACTTGTAAAACCAGCGTTTGGTTAGCCTCAAAAACAAAGCTTATTTGTTTTTTTTTTAAATCGTGAAAAGTAATTCCAACCTTGCCCATTGTTCTCTGTCTGAGTTGTTTACGACAAGCAGCAGCAGCAGCAGCCTCTGGTCACTCCACAAACAGCAGCTCTCACTGAAACATGTTTTATCACGATGACAACACGTTTTTTTCTCCCTCAAASAGCTAACAAACGTCCAAACTGAAACACAGAAACCATCTAGTTGCTATTTGTCCACATTTCTCCTCAGCAGTGCCTGCTTTATGGCAGTTATGTGACAGAGAAACAACAAGAAATCATCTTCAGCTTTTCCATTTTTTTCATTTGTAACACTTTGCAAACGGTTTAAATACTTTAAATCCCCCCATGGTTTTCTTATTTTATGCTTCCAAGCAGCCACACTTTCTTGGAACATTTTGAAACTGGTCAGCAAGTTTCCCCAGTTTTATTTATTTTTTTTAGCTTTGGTTGTTATTTTGCACCTGAGCGTGACAGCCCTTTATAAAACAGGACTGGAGAGAGAGAGCTGTTAAAGCAGAGGTGAATTTTTGTGAGCAGAAGTCTGTTTTTTTATGCCAAGAAAGAGGATGCTGGTTGTTGGGAGATGGAGGATGATTCCTCAGAGAAAACAGCTGAAAGAAGAAGACAAGTAAATCTTGTTGCTGTATGTGACCCATAGGCCTGTCACGATAACAAATTTTACTGGGCGATTAATTGTCTCACAAATTATTGCGATAAGCGATAATATTGCCTGGTGACCRTTTTACAACTAATAATTATAAAAGCGTAATATGTAAGTGTAATAAATCAATAAACTTTAATTTTTAAAGAATGTTTAATGTTTAAAGAAAGTGGACTCTCAGTCTCTAACAAAAATGCACTTGAATAAAAAATAAACAGAACAACAAAATGTAAATTAAACACCACGCACAACTAAGACAGTAAATAAACAATATTAAAGAGCAGCATCTCTTTAGAGATGAAGCAAACTACACAGCCTGGTGAGGACCCACTGTTTCTTATGGGGACATAAGCCCAGTTCACATCCCATGTAAAGTTTAGGCTATGCAAGGTTTAGGCTCAAATGGTAATAGAAAATACTGGTAAATGAATGAAAGTCAATGCAAAGTCCCCATGAGGACAGAAGAACAAACATGTCTATAAGTGTGTGTGTGTGTGTGTGTGTGT
>NW_013952415.1:1895761-1897438 GCF_001266775.1 Austrofundulus limnaeus | reverse complement strand
GCGGAGCACAGAGAGGGAGAGAGATGAAGTAAACAAACAAGCAGGAAAATGAAACTTACCGACCTCAAAAAAAAGTTGTCGTGCGATTAATTCATTTATTGTGTATCGCGCCAGGCCTAGTGACCCGTCACAAACTGAGGATTAGAAGACTTTTTTCAGATTTCCTGCTTTATTTTTGATGCCTGGATCATCTTTTAGTCCCGGTCCCAGAGATTTGCTTTGCTTTGTCTTCCTAATCAGGAAAACTCATTGATGTTTGGTCTGAATCTTAGTTTCAGGTCGTTTTAATGAGGATTTTTTAAACAATTTAAAGAAAAAAAAACATCAAACAACATTTGGATATTGATTTAAGAGAAAGAGACAAAAATAGCTTTGATGCTTGCAGGGAAAATGACAATATTACAGCTTTTCTGCTCAAAATCTTTTTTCGTAGCTTAAAAAAGCGCTTGAAAACTTTTCATTTAATTGACTCGTAGAAAAGGTGTTTGCCTATTATATTTTGACAAAATGCAATTGTTGCTCTCGTTTTAACCCATACACTTTATCTTCAGCGATGTGGTCACATGATCACTGATGAGTTTTCAGTTTTCTTTCATTTCAGCAGCTTTAGTAGCTAAAATGCTAAAGTATCGTGTGTGAGGACCATAGAAACACAGAGACAAGAGGAAAGTATGAGTTTATAGCGACTGTTATTACGATATATTTTCCTCAGATTTACCTTTTTGTCCACCTGTAAAACAGGAATAATCCATTTTATCAGAAACAAACAGAATCTGAATCTCCAGCAGCTCCTCATCCTCTCAGCACACCTGTACAAGTCAAATGTTTTGCTTTATTACATGTTTTATATGCATAAAATGACAAACATGTTCTTTTAATCATAAAAGTAAACGAAAGAAAAGTCGGTTTAACAGTTTTTTTTAAGCAGGATTCATTTCCTGAAGATGTAAAATGTATTTTTCTGCTCTGTTTGTTTTGCTTTAATGTCAGTTTCAAATTTTTCCAAACGCTTCCTTTGTTTCAATCTATCATCGTCTTTTATCAGGTAAATCCAGGCACATTTCAGACGGTTTGTTTTAAGTTGACCCACAAACACAGTTAAGATTGTTAGACAAAACAAAACTTCAGCGTTAATCATTTTACTCTGACATCGGYTTGATTTAATAATAAAACAGAGTTAGTTGCGGCTGCGTCTGTCTGCTCAGAACGACAGAAAACGTTTATTCAAATTAGCAGGAGAGGCTTTTCGTCTGGTTTTGTTGTKCTTCTCTTTGAATATCGTTACAGAGGAGGCCGATAAGAGCTCGCACGCGGCCTAATGTCATTTCCAGCGCGCACGCCGAGGCGCTCGGGCTGCATAAAGGTTGTTTGTGCGATCCCGAACATTCCCAGGCTGCCTGGGATCACAGCTCGGGTTTGTGTCCTGCAGGACGAGACGATCGGCTTTGTGTTGTGAGACTCTGGAAAACATAACTGAACATAATAATCTTTGTTTATTTGCTCCTCAGAGAGGATACATTTTATTTGAGATGAAATCCTGTTAAGTTTGATTTTGTAACAGTTGATTCAGGCTCAGTAATCTTCTCTGAAGTGTCACATGGGTGCAAAGATTTATTGTTCAGTTCTTCAGTTCAGTTAGTTTATTCATTTCTTTAAAAAACAACATAAACATACAAC
>NW_013952415.1:1892234-1895403 GCF_001266775.1 Austrofundulus limnaeus | reverse complement strand
GGTTTAACTCGAACAACAATTCATACATTTACATATTTCTCCAGCAAATTATTCTTTATCATTTTCTTAAAAATACTCATTGATCTGGCATTTTTATTGGCGTCTTCCAGGTTATTCAGCCGTGCGTCGACATGCGAACAGTGTTTTACTTTTTTTCACATGAAGACACGACGGGCCTGGCTCGGGCGACACGTTGTTGTTCTGCGATACAAAAAAATACACAAATTTTCAACAGAGGACTTGAAAACACTTCGAGTTCTGCTGCCGTGTCGTTGATGATGAACCTGACCGGTCGTTAATACAGGGGTTCCCACGGGTCCTTGAAATCCTTGAAAGTTTGTGAATTTGGAAAAACTATTTCAAGGCCCTGGAAAGTTTGTGAAAACAGCCAAAAATGACACTTGTCCTTGAAAGTCCTTGAATTTTTCTTTGGGGGGATTGAAATTCTCTACTTACACGATTGATTTTCATCATCTTTTAAAAAATAAATTATAAAATTAAATTAAAAAAAACACATTTGTTGCGGTGGATAACTCAGGATTACGGTAAACTGACTCATTGTTTCTGAATCAACAACTTCTATGTTCAGTTTTTCATTGTATTTACATGATATTAAACGTGTTTATTGGTAGCAGTAGGTAATTGCTGTTGCACGTGGTTCTTTAATTTGAGGAAACTGGGACTGGAAAGTCCTTGAAACGTCCTTGAATTTGATGTTGACCAAGGTGTGGGAACCTTGAGTTACTGGTTTTCATGTGGATGTGGTTATAAACCCTGGTTGTACCACCTGACCTTTCCTCTTGTCTTAAATTAGTCACTTTGAGTTTATCTCTAACGATCCACTAAAGGAAGCGCCGTTAAAAGCAAACTCTGCTTCCTGTTGCTCACTTCTCGTCGTGACGATCTGTGCGACAATACAAAACAAACAACAAAAGAGCACGAGCCCTCCGAGCTAACCCTGGTTCTGTACTGGCAGAGGTGCCTGGAGACTGCGTCGGTGGGTGGGCCCCAGGAGTCCTCCAGGCAAGCCGGGACTGACACTGTGAGAGAAGCACTGCCACCACCATGGCCCGGGAGCAGCCCAACGTGGGGGACCTCCTCCCGCTCCTGGAGACCTCCGACCTCCAGCAGCTCGAAGAGATCCGAGGCCTGATCAACGAGCATCTCAACACCGGTACGCAGGTCGACACGTGTGCGTGTGTGTGTGTGTGTTTCACAGCTTCGACACACTTATTCAAAACTTCCTGTTTTCYTTTAAAGAGCGAGGCTCCTTGTTACTGAACGGCCTGGTGGATTACTTTTTGGAAACCAACTCCGCCCAGGCCATGCATATCCTCTCTTCTGTCAGAGAGCCACACGATAAGGTCAGAATCTCACACTTTTTTAAAATTTATTTATGAGTACATTTCTGTGAGCATTGCGCAGTCTGACCTTTGGGGTGAATTTGCTGGGACGTCGCTGTTTTAAATGCTTTCCATTTGAGAAATATATTTATATAAYTGGATGTGGAAATGACGTTTAATCCAGGGCTGGAAATGTAGTATCGGCTGCTCACACATTTTACCAAACATTATTTTTCTGTTTTTCTGTGAAACATTGTGACGTTTAGACGAGTCCTGGTCCTCGACGGCCTCTAATTTCAAATCTTTAATTAGGCACTGAAAGATTAAAAATTTACATTTTTTAAATTTCTTCTTGTGTTAAAAGAGAGCACTGGAAGTTTTGTTTTATTCCATCAAGATGCAGTGGGGTTTTCAAACCAGTCTGTTTGCCCAAAATTGAAAACTGACATTTCTGAGGCCTCTAGGCAATGCACACTATTGTGATACGTTTCTCATCCAAGTCATCTCCACTTTGGCACGCTTCTCCGCCTGCATACTTTGTCCTAGAGCTGCCATTGTAGTTTATATTTTTAAAGCTCCTGTGCCAAATGATGGCTATGCCTTTTGGTGCCTGTACAACTTATAGTTTTTTTAAATATTAATGTTTAATAATTTATAATGGGAGTCAATAGAGTCTTGTATTGGTCCAATGCTGCCCCCTGCTGGATCTACTCAGTACTGAACCATAGTTTAATATTTAATCTCAATAGTTCAGTGTTTACAATACTAATATGATTGTATTTTTGATGTTTTACTATAATGTCCAAATATTGCTTTATTGTTGTAATATTTTTCAAATTTGTGACAACCATTACTTTGGCAATGTGGCCACTTTCTGCACACATACAAACCAAACCCTGGCCTCGTTCGTTACCACAGCTCTAATGGTCTCATGGTTTGTGCCATGGGCTTTCATGTACGAGATCAGGGTTCAAAACCCAGCAACAGCAASTTTAACAGAAAATCTCTACAAACTTCATATTGTCACACAATTACCCTCATTACAAACACCTGCTGACTTGACAAGCACAGGCTGGTATAGAAAACACAGTTGAACTTGGTCACATTTCATTTTGCAAGTCCACTGCTTYAGGCAAAGCCATGCTACAYGGCAATGCACACTTGTTTTTACATCGTAAAAACCCATGTCTAGTTTTCTTTCTGTTATCTCTCGTTACCATAAACCTTACTTTTTATAACGCACTCCTAGGTAGAACTCCTCTTAATTGTTTTTCGTATACTTGGCTCACTTAACAGAAAAGTTATTTGGCCTTAAAACTGTATTTTAAAGTGATTCACGATTATTTGTAACATTAGATATTTGATAAATATTTACTTCAACCGTAAAACAAAGACTGTTAAAAAATGTAGGCTGTTTAGCTTTTTTTAAGTTTGTTAAAATATATTGTCACACGGCCAGCGCAAATTTTATTAACGCCTCAAAGCATACTGGGTAAATGTGCAGTAGGTTTTCTTATGATGGTGTATTAGAGCCATTTTGAAGAGAGAAAATAAGGAAGTAAAGCTCTGCAAAAAAACTCAAAGTTTGAGATTAATTTCAGAAATTTTAACCCCCCAAAAAACCAAGGCAATTCTCTGGGATCAAAAAGTTGTATATTTGTGGACAATTAATTTAGGAAGTTTTAAAGAAAAAAAATACAGGAAATTCTCTTATGTAGAAAAGTCGTAAATTTGCGGAAAAAAAACAGATATTTCCGCGAATATTTTCAGTATTTAAACTAAATATTTTCTGACATTGTAAAGTCAGAAACTTATGAAAAAAAGTC
>NW_013952415.1:1887517-1890854 GCF_001266775.1 Austrofundulus limnaeus | reverse complement strand
CATATATAGTTCAATAAAAGTAAAATGTAAGTTTTGTTCTAAAATGTATCATTCATTGGAACTAAGCTGGAAAAATAAATATGAAGGTCAGTTAAATTATAAAACATCAGGTAAAGTTCTTTTTTATTTAATTGGAGCTTTTTAAGGCTATATATTTATTTATTGGTCAATTTATAAATTTCTGCTTTTATTTCTAACCATGTCAGTTTCGGTCCTCCATAGTTCAAAGCTCTTTAAATACATAATATAAGAAATAGTTCATTAGTTGATGACAATAATTCAATTTATGATTAGTATGGATTTCTTCTGAAGCAGGTTTTTCTTGGTTTTATAAGAAATTTTCAGATCTCCACTCAGTAATTCATGGAAATATATTTTTATTTAGAAAAAATTTAATTTTATTTAGAAAAAAATTATTTTATTTAATATTGCAAAAGTTTTTGACATTTCAAAATGAGCCTTCTAAAGCAATTTGTAATCAAGTATCGCTCCCAAGAAATCATGACTTTTTTTGTTACTAAATATTACACATATTGTTTTGCCATAATTTAGTAATAATTTAATTTTGTCGCATCATTTCTTTAATATTTTCAATTTATTTCCATCGTATTACCACATCAATATAATACAGTATCATCAGCAAATACAGTAACGTGTGCTGCTCTGTTCGYGTCTGCAGAAAGAAATACTGTGAAGCTTCATAAAAACCAGGCTGTCCTCGTCTTTATTAGATAGTTTTGAGGTTGGAGACGTGTCCACTTTATAACTGTCCCTGTTCTAAACATAAAAACTGAATTTCCYGGCAGACGGACACAGATGTAGTCGTGCTCATAACCGGGGTTCTGGTGCTGATCACTCTGCTGCCGATGATCCCTCAAGCTGGGAAACAACACCTGTGGGAGTATTTTGATATTTTCGGTCGTCTGGCGTCGTGGAACCTGAAGAACCCGGGTAAAAAAAAAACTCCTTTTTTTTTTTTTAAATCAGGTGTGTGTAGCTAGATGTTTGAAACTTCCTACTTTTTTTCTCTGTCAGGCCATGTTTCAGAGGTCCACCTGATCCACCTGCACGCCAGCGTTTACTCGCTCTTCCACAGGCTTTACGGCATGTACCCGTGCAACTTCGTGTCCTACCTGCGCTCCCACTACAGCATGAAGGAGAACATGGACACCTTTGAGGAGGTGGTGAAGGTGAGGTCGTTGTTGTCGATCGGGGGGTGTAACGAGACGCTCGTCTCACCGGGAAAATCTGTTCCTTTTTTTTTTCGTTTTTATATTTCTAAATTTCACATTTTTACTCTAAACATATTTTTAGTGAACCAAAAAAGAGCGTAATTAAAAGATAATTTAACAAATAGTCACAGATTTCTAAATTTAATGACATTTGATTACAAATAGCTGGTATTTAAAAGTGTTTACCTGTCTTTTTTTTAAACAACGTTGTGTAAACAGAATCTCAAATTAAAAAGTGTATCATTTTGTAAAATAAAAAAGCTTTAGAGTTAACAGATCATCAAAAATATCTCATAAAGAAACATAATAGTGCACACTTGCCTATTGAACAGGATCTGAGCTAATTTTTATTAATATGTTTTTATCAAATAATGGACAAAGTTTAATTTTTTTCTAAAGGACTATATGATTCTGCAACATTGCAACAGAATTTTTGATAAACTTACGCCTCAATTCTACTGATGAATGAAGAGTTTACAGATGTGTCACATGGCCTTTTTTTATTTATTATTTTTAGGGGTGCACAAACTGCAGTTTTTTGCCGATCTTAAAAAAATCCTGATAAACCTGATAATTTTGATTTTGGCATTTAGACACTTAGACATTTTCTATCAGCCGATCTCCGGTTAAGGTAATCGGTGCAGATTTATTGGTGCACATTTATTTATTTTTATTTTAATTTTGAAATACAAATTACATTGTCAGTAAGTGCAATATCATCATTAACATAAACCATGTAGATACAGCCTTATATACAATACTCTTTATTAGTCCAAAGCTCAAGTTTATGTAATGTTAAAGGCTATATTAGTCATCTTTCAAAAAAACTCACATTAATTAATAATATCATGAAATGCACATGATGAACCGTCAGTCGTGTGCTGACAAAACCTACAGAAGATCTGTTCTCCAGATCCATAAAAATGGCCGTAAACTTTACCTGCTCATCCAAACGAGTGAATTCCCAGAGATTCTGTTTTGTACTAGATTTCGCGATTCAGTCGTACTTAAAGAAAACCTTTTTTACAAAAGATTAGGTTTTGCCACAAACTCAGCTGACTGGTCTCCCACCTGTCTCTCAACCTTTGAGCGGTGCTTCAGGTCTTGTTTTACCTCCAACCAGAAATAAACTAACCTCGTTCAGTTTTGTGCCACGAGGTCTTCTTACACCCCCGTCGTTAACGCTGTCGTGTTTTTACTTCTTGAGTATTGTATTGAGACATGATTGATGAAATCTTCCAGCCGATGCTTGAACATGTTCGAATACACCCTGAGCTGGTGACGGGAACCAAAGACCACGAGCTGGACCCCACCAGGTACACCTAAAAATAAAAACATTGTTTATCCCTTTGTTTACGTCTAATTTAACTCTTTAACGGTGATGTGCTTTCTTTTAGATGGAAAAAGTATGAAATCCACGATATCGTCATTGAATGTGCCAAAGTCTCCCTAGACCCCAAGGAGGCCTCCTGCGAGGAGGGCTACACCACCATGCCTGAAAACTTTAACCCCCAGCTCCACCTGCGGCCGCAAGACTCCACTTCGAGCCCGTACACAGACCTCCACAGCAGCTATGGTCAGACAACTTAACAGATTTTGTGACATAGGATTATATTAATATTATTATATTATGGTTTTAGTGGTTTTGAGGGTTTTTCAGCCTTCCTAGGCCCTTTTTACTTGTTTTATGTTGGTTTGAGGGGTTTTCAGCACTTCCAGGCCCCTTTTACCTGGTTTTTGAAGGTTTTTAGTTGTTTTTGGTCTTCCTAGGCCCCTTTTTACTTGTTTTATGGTGGTTTGAGGGTTTTTCAGCACTTCCAGGCCCTTTTTACCTGGTTTTTGAAGGTTTTTAGTTGTTTTTGGTCCTCCCAGGCCCCTTTTTACTTGTTTTATGGTGGTTTGAGGGTTTTTCAGCACTTCCAGGCCCTTTTTACCTGGTTTTTGAAGGTTTTTAGTTGTTTTTGGTCCTCCCAGGCCCCTTTTACTTGAATTTTAGTGATTTTTCGGGGTTTTCAGCCTTCCTAAGCCCTTTTTACTTGTTTTATGGTGGTTTGAGGGTTTTTCAGCACTTCCAGGCCCTTTTTACCTGGTTTTTGAAGGTTTTT
>NW_013952415.1:1876323-1887416 GCF_001266775.1 Austrofundulus limnaeus | reverse complement strand
AGTGGTTTTTAGGGTTTTTCAGCCTTCCTATGCCCTTTTTACTTGTTTTATGGTGGTTTGAGGGTTTTTCAGCACTTCCAGGCCCCTTTTACTTGGATTTTAGTGGTTTTTAGGGTTTTTCAGCCTTCCTATGCCCTTTTTACTTGTTTTATGGTGGTTTGAGGGTTTTTCAGCACTTCCAGGCCCCTTTTACTTGGATTTTAGTGGTTTTTAGGGTTTTTTCAGCCTTCCTAGGCCCTTTTTACTTGTTTTATGTTAGTTTGAGGGTTTTTCAGCACTTCCAGGCCCCTTTTACTTGGTTTTAGAAGGTTTTTAGTTGTTTTTGGTCTTCCTAGGCCCCTTTTACTTGGGTTTTAGCGGTTTTTAGTGTTTTTCAGCCTTCCTAGGCCCTTTTTACTTGTTTTATGGTGGTTTGAGGGTTTTTCAGCACTTTCAGGCCCCTTTTACTTGGTTTTTGAAGGTTTTTAGTTGTTTTTGGTCTTCCTAGGCCCCTTTTACTTGGGTTTTAGCGGTTTTTAGTGTTTTTCAGCCTTCCTAGGCACTTTTTACTTGTTTTATGGTGGTTTGAGGGTTTTTCAGCACTTCCAGGCCCCTTTTACTTGGTTTTTGAAGGTTTTTAGTTGTTTTTGGTCTTCCTAGGCCCCTTTTACCTGGATTTTAGTGGTTCTGAGAGGTTTTCAGCCCTCCTACTCCCTTTTTTATTTGCTTTATGGTGTTTTTGATGGGTTTCAGCACTCCTAGGCCCCTTTTTTACCTTGTTTTTGAAGGTTTTTAGTTTTTGGTCCTCCTAGGCCCCTTTTACCTAGGTTTTAGTGGTTTTGATGGGTTTTCAGCCCTCTTAGGTCCCTTTTACCTGGTATTTAGAATTTTTTGGAGGTTTTGAGGGGTTTTCTGCCTTCCTTTGGTTTCAAGTTATGCACACTTTGGCAAGCCCTTTTTAATTTTTTTAGATATTTTCTAGTTATATTGTATACCACTGAGGTAATTTTGAGACCTGAATCTGATGTCGGCTTGTTTTTTCCCGGTGTTGATTTCYAAATTGATCAAACCGTTTGTCTTCTTGACAACAGGAAGCTCTTCGTCGACCCCGTTCTCCACTCCGCGGCAGCCGCTGCCCCCGCCCCTGTCCTTGCCCCCCTTCTCAGGGACACAGTCCTCGTACCGCAGCCCGCAGACCTCCAGACGGCAGGTAAGACCATCCATAATGGGGATCCGGAGCTGTCAGAAACCCGTGTTTCACAACGCAGGATTGGTCAGTAATTAATGACCGGGGGAGTAATGTCCTGACAACGATGTCACGGTCTCAGTGAAATGAAAGGGTGAACAAGTGAAATACCAGACTTTAACACATTTTCAAGGTTTTTAAACACATTGATCTCTTTGGTTTTTTGCTTTAACTGTTTTTAAGTTGTGAAACAAAGCGTTACTTTTCTGTTTCTCATCGTGCAGAACTCCACCTGTGAACTGAACTCTTCCTGTGGGGGGAAGGACCCTCTGTGGAGCCCCTCCTCTTTGTGTGGCATGGCCACGCCCCCTTCCTCGAGGGGCATGTCGCCCAATCTGGAGCTCTCCCACAGTGCCTCCCACTTTCCGAGTCGCTTCCACTGCACATCAGGTACGCCTCAGACCCCCCCCCGCCTCGCCTCGTTTTAGTGTCGCAGCCGAAATTTCTGTCTTTGTGTTTTTGTCGATCAGGGGGGAAAGGAACGCCGGCCTCCAGCACTCCCGCCACCTCCTCCCCGCCTCCTGCTCTGTCAGATGACTTCCCTGTTATCTCCTTACCAGCCAACACGGTCCAGTCCAGTCCTCCGAGAAGAGTAAGATGTTTCCACACGATCGAAAATGCAAACTCAGCAATATTTTAACACCTGAAAACAGTAGCAAGTTGTCTTTTTTTTTTTAGCTGAGTTGTTTAAGATTTAATCTAATATTTAATCTCATACCTGCTGGTTTCTTTGCTCAGATGATTGAAGTTGTAAAGTAAGACGGTATTTTCTTTTTTAAAAGGTTTAAATTAAAGAAATGTTTTTGACATTTTAAGGATCGTCGGCAAGGAGAAACCGGCAAACCTGGACTGGTGAGACAGGAACCGGTCAGAGAGACGGAGAAGAACGTAGAGGGGTCCACCATCAGAGGTTAGACAACTTCTTAAAAAATTTACCTCGACACATCCAGGTAATGACTTTGTTGCTTGTGTGGGGGTTAAACGTACATGCCTCCCCGCCAGGTTTTACACGCGCTGCGGGAAACCCTGTTGTGAAAAGAATGTCAGCAGGTGTGTTTTCAAAATAAAAGCCTGCATAAAATCACCTAGACTCACAAAGCAAAAATAAAGTTTAAAACTGTAAACCAGGCAGGATCAAAGGATGTATCTGAAGACCTAAAACTTGAAATTTTAAGCCACAAATGTGCTTTTAATGAGCTCAAACCTGTTATTTCCTGTGAAGCTAACCTGAATGAGATCAATCCATCCTCCCAGCAGTGACCACGACATTAAACCGGCTGTTTTTGTGTTTTCTCGACTCTTATTTTCTTAAAACGTGTGTTTGTGACGTGTTTTTCTGCTCAGACGCAGGAACGTCAGCGAACGTGTCGATGACGCTGACGGAGCTGTCGGTCTTCATGAAGAAGCAGGAGCTGGACCTTCAGCTGCGAACGGAAAAGGAGAGAGAAGAAGGTGAGTGAGCGTGAGCTGCTTTGATTTGATGGATTTAGTCCTCTCTGTTTATTGTTTGTTTGTGCTGCAGCTGCCATCACCGAGGAGCTGCTGAAGCTCACCGAGGATAAGCAGGAGCTGCCGGACCTGCGGGGCTTCGACTCTCCTTTCTTTCACACCACCGAGACCCTGACCGGCAGCCAGACGCAGGACAAGACCTCCTCGGACCCCGGAGCCCCCGCCCGGGAACGGCGCCGCGCCGCGTCCACGCCGGACAAGACCGAGGTCTCCGTCGGCAGCGACAGGGGCCTCGCCGGAGGGGACTGCAGGAGCTCCTCCCTGGAGCAGTCCTGGTCCTTCCAGTCCGGCTTCACCCCCATCGAGCATCACTTGCACAGGAGCCCGTCGGCGCCCGAAGACGAGGCAGGAAAATTCGGGACGCTCTCTCCGAGCCCGTGCGGCAAGACCCCGGCGCCGGTGCCCTACGAGTCGTTCTTCGACCTGGCCCTGCCCCGGGCCGCCTCGCTGTTCATGGGCCAGAGGACGTCCGAGGCGGTCCACAAGTCCACGATGGAGAGGCTGCTGCAGCGGGAGGAGGGGCTGGAGGACGGCGAGGAGGAGGAGGAGGGTTTCGTGTCTGCTTCGCCACTGGAGGTGCTGGATCGCCTTGTTCAGCAGGGGAGTGACGCCCACGATAAAGTTCTCAAGAGGTGAGGGACCAGCTCACCAACTTGGTTCTCATTTCATAGAACTGGGACGTTTGGTGTCTACGATCCTTTTAATGACTTCTTTTTTTTCCCCCTCTGCAGATTACCTTTGCCAAGTAAGTCAGCTGACTGGACACATTTTGGAGGTAAAACATTCAGCAGAACGGGGTCGCAGTGAGGACATTAGAGTTCGATAAATGAAAGTCCCAGTTTAATAGGGTTTGATGATATGGCACGTCCTGGTCACTTGACCAATTTAAATCGCTTAAGTGGGAAAGATGTGTTCTYCAGGGTGTCTGCGGGTCCTTAAAAAGTCTTAAATTTATTTTAAAATGTGCAAGTTGGTCTTAAATTTGTTACTCAAAGGTCTTAAATTTTGTCAGGCAGAAGCGATTAAAGTTCTCCGTCTCCCCCGGCCGTCTCTGCAGAACCATCGCTTATATTTTCGGTCTTAAATTTCATTCAAGATGGTATTAAAAAGGTCTTTGGTTTGATCTCTTTGGTCTCTTTGGTTTGATCTTTTTGGTTGGTGTGATTTCTTTGGTCTCTTTGGATTGATCTCTTTGGTTGTTGTGATCTCTTTGGTCTCATTAATTTGATCTTTTTGGTGTCTTTGGTTTAATCTCTTTGCTGTGATCTCTTTGGTTTGATCTCTTTGGTGTGATCTCTTTGGTTTGATCTCTTTGGTGTGATCTCTTTGGTTTGATCTCTTTGGTGTGATCTCTTTGGTTTGATCTCTTTGGTGTCTTTGGTTTGATCTCTTTGGTTTGATCTCTTTGGTGTCTTTGATTTGATCTCTTTGGTGTGATCTCTTTGGTCTCTTTGATTTGATCTCTTTGGTCTCTTTGATTTGGTCTCTTTGGTGTGATCTCTTTGGGGTCTTTGGTTTGATCTCTTTGGTTTGGTCTCTTCTTTGGTTTGATCTCTTTGGTGTGATGTCTTTGGTTTGATGTATTGGGTCTCGTTTGTGTGATCTCTTTGGTGTGATTTCTTTGTTGTGATCTCTTTGATCTCTTTGGTCTCTTTGGTTTGATCTATTTGGTCTTGTTGGTGTGATATCTTTGGTTTCTTTGGTTTGATCTCTCTGGTCTTCTTGGTTTAGTTTCTTTGTTTTGGTCCTTTCAGTTTGGGTCTAATTTCTTTTCCTCTCTTGGTTTGATTGTTTCTTTTTTTCTTTGGTTTCTTTCTTTTCTGTGGTTTGTTCTTTCTATCCTTTCTCCATTTTATTTTTTGCAAAGTTAATTTTTTTGCTCTGAAAGGTAGAACACAAGCTCAAACCAGGACAGGTTATACCGCGCCTCCTTCACTGTCAGTCGAGCCTGCAGCTGAACTGCTGCGGTCCAACGAGTCACAAGATCATGAGTTTTAAACTGAAACTGTGGTGAGGATTGTGACTCAGATCCTGAATCATGATTGCACCTTAAAAAAATACTTACTCTCCACCGCTCTGATAAAAGCTTCTTTCATAAGCGCTGCAGTCGGGGCGTTATCTAATCATCCGTCACGAGCTCATCAGTCATCACTGTTAGGTTTAAGTTAACATTTGCCACAGGAATCTAAATTTCTGCTTCTCAGAATGAAACTGCTGGTTCCTGCTCTGGACCTGATAATTAACTGATGGGAGTCATGGCACGTTCATTCAATCTTCTCTTGTCTTTTTTGTGCCTCATGGGGAGAAAGGTTTGTTTTCAGACCTGAAAACCTTTGCTGGGTCAGGTGACCCATCGGCACAAACATTTTCGGTGAATTGAAGCAAATATCAATTATTATTGTGAAATTTACTATATGGGCTGAACAACATTAGCACCAATGATAAACAAACTGAGGGGGCGGAGTTAAACATCCGTCAGTCATTCGGTGAAGACCTTAATTGAACAGGGATGTGGATAGTCAGCCCTTTGGATAGACTCGGATTTTCTTCAGACTTTTTGTCACCATATTGGTTACAATATTTTTAATTTGTTTATTAGGTATTTAAAATTTTTTTGTAAGTCAGTCTGCCTATTTAAAGGATGGGTGGTAGTCACAGGGATGTTTGGCATCATGATGTGTGCCACACTGAACCAGAAAACCATATTTTGGACTTTTTGATTTCATTTGTTTTTGCAGTTTTGTTGTTTTTTAACACTTTAAGTAGTAATAATTGTATTTTCCCGTTGTGCATGTTCGCCTGGGTTGATTTGCTCTTCGTTTTTTTCTCAGGCTCGGCTCCTCTGGACGAGCTGCACACGCTGCGCAGCCAGCTGTTCCTGCTGCACAACCAGCTGCTGTACGAGCGCTACAAGAGGGAGCAGCACGCCGTCCGCAACCGCCGCCTCCTCCGACGCATCATCAACGCCACCGCGTTGGAGGAGCAGAACAACGCCATGGCAAGTCTGGGCTGCTCTCCGTCGAAACAAAACATCTGGAACACATCACCTAAGATGGCTGAAGCTCCTTCGGTTCTTTTAACCTGATCTCGGTGCGTTCTGGTGCAGAAGGACCAGCTGAACCTGCAGAGCGTGGACATCCTGTCCCTGAGGGAGAGTCTGCACGTGGAGCAGCAGCGCTACCGGCAGCTGTGGGACGACCGCGAGACGGTGGTGACCCGGCTGCACAACCAGATCCGACAGCTGCAGCAGAGCCGGGATGACTTCTACACCAAGAACCAGGAGCTGCAGGTACCCTCAGAACTGCAGCAAAACCCATTTAAATTTTTGATCCAAACCTTTTCAGATCCGAGATTTTAAAAAACGTAAAAAAAAAACCTTTTGTTGTACGTCTCTTAAAAGCTCGATTTATTTTCTTTTTTTTCACCTTGAAACATAATTATTTCCTTTAACCCAGTATTTTAGGTGGATTTTGTGTGTCGACACTTCAAACCCCCCCCCCCCCCCCACCCCACACACACACACACACAAACACACACACCATAAGTTTACGGAAGTTTACAAAGTTTATGTGCATACAAAAAATAAGTTACGAACTGACAAACAACAACTGCTAAAGCTGCAACATGGCCTTCTACCTCTATCCAAGCCGGCACAATTTATTCTGTATGTTTTCCTCTGTCTTCATAAAATAACTGCAGTAACCTCCACGTCACTTACTAAATTTACGGAAGTTTACGACAATTTCCGTAAAGTAACCAACAGAACGGAAGCAGAGATTGTGATAACACACTACAGCTACTGAAGCTGTAATATCACTACCCACTGGYACAATTTATTCTGTTTGTGTCTTCGTCTGGTTTCATAAAATTACAATTTTTAAAACTTTACAAAATGTATGTAAAGTTCCCGACAAACTGGTAACGGAGATTATGACAACTGCTGAACTTCACTATCTACCTCCTTGATCCAAACGGCGCAATTTATTCTTTGTGTTTTTCTGGCTTCCTTAAATGTGGTTACCACCACTCACTTACGAATTTCACGGAAGTTTACAAAATTTACGTAGTGTAAAAAACTCAGAGAACCCGAAAATTGGCAGTGTCCTGAAGGCATCCTGAGCTGAGTTTAATTCTTATTTTATCATTTTTATCACTGTTAAACAAAATCATTTAGTTTAATCCCGGCTTTTAGGTACAGTTTTGGGAGAGGGCCTTGAAACATTACACACCCCCAACCGCACGCTTACAAAGTTTACAGACGTTTACAAATTTATGTAAAGTAACAGACGGACTGTAAGCAGAGATTGTAAAAAACACATCTACTGAAGCTGTAAAATCGCTACCCCCTCCTCTATCCAAGCCGAAGCAATTTATTCTGAATGTGTCTTCCTTTGGATTCATAAAATAAATGCCGTTAYTCCCACGCTGCTTATGAAATTGACTAAAGTTTGCAAAATTTACGTAAAGTTACAGATGGACTGGAAGCGAAGATCGTGAAAGCAATACACAACAACAGCTACTAAATCTGTAACATCGCTAACTACTTACTCTACCTAAGCTGCAGCAATTTATTATGTTTGTGTATTCCACTATCTTCAATTATTGCTGTCACCCCCACATCGCTTACGAAATTTACGGAAGTTTACAAAAATTTACGGAAGTTTACGAAATTTACGTAGTCTTAAAAAAACAAACCTTCAAATCACGAGGGCGTCCTGAGCTGATGTTCGGTTGTCAGTTTATCATTTTTATTACCGTTAAGCATAATCATTTAGTTTAGCCCAGGCTTTTAGGCACAATTTTGGTAGCGGACGTCAACTTTAGGCACCCCCAGCTGCCTGCTCACAAAGTTTACGATATTTATGTGCTTGAAAGAAGTTATGAACTGACGAACAACAGCTGAGAAAGCCGTAACATTGCTACCCACCTCTATCCAAGCTGCCGCAGTTTATCCTTCGTGTGTCTTCCCCTGTTTTCAAAAAATTAATCGCAGTCACTCCCGCGCCGCTTACAAAATTTTCAGAAGTTTACGAAATTTACGAAGTGTAAAAAAAAAATCAACTTTCTGCGAACCCAAGGTGTCGTAAATCATCAGAAAACCCATCACCTGACTGTAAACATCACACCCCTCTAGCTAAATGCCTGTTTTAACCTGAGTGTTTTTTTCCACAGAGCAAGTTACAGGAAAGTCAGAAGAGGATGGACGAGCTGGAGGCGGAGCTTCAGAGAGCCAACAATAAAGTGGGACACACCGGTCACCTCCTCAACCAGATGACTGTCAAAGTAAAAGAAATAATAAATGTGTTTCATTGTTAATTTGCTGCTGGAGAAGTTAGCGAGGAGCTGCTTGTGTCAAGCTAGCATTAGCCTTTAGCTCGTTTACAACAAGTGACGTAAAATCTAAACAACGTATTTACAGCAGCTGATTTATTTCTGTATTTTTTGATGAATGAGCCAAAGTCACAGCGTAACGTCTCCCCAAATCCTCTTGGACAGGTTTTTATTTGTAGCCTAATTGCTTCTTTGTCCTCCGTCGTCGTTGTTTGTCTCGTTTGTCCTTCAGCTGAGCAACAGCGAGAGCACCCAGCAGCAGATGAGCTTCCTGAACAAGCAGCTGCTGCTCCTCGGGGAGGCGCATAAGCTGTCGGTGCAGGAGCTGGAGCACGCAGGAACCAGTAAAACAAAGGTACGACGGGAGGAAAGTGTCAAACGAGACACTAGTCCTCCATTTTTAAGCGTTATTTTTAAATRAAGCTCCTCCTCTGATTTCCGCCGCAGGAGGCTCAGATGCTGCAGAAGTCTCACGCCAAGGAAGTGGAGACGCTCCGGCAGAGCCTGGTGGTCCAGGGCCAGAAGCTGGAGGCGGCGCAGCAGAGGGTCGCCGAGCTGGAGACCCACCTCTCCAAGAAGGAGCACCTCATCGCGGAGCAGAAGAAGTTCCTGGAAGACGTGAAATGTCAGGCGAAGTGAGTGTTTGTTTGCAGATCAGAGGGAGAAGATAAAAAACCTGCTCCTGTGTTTGAATCTCTTTCATCACACAAGTCTTTGTTCTGAACCCCCCCCCCCCCCCCTCTCTGCAGGGCGGAGCTGCAGGCCTCAGACAGCAGGTACCAGGCTCAAAGGAGGATCGCTCAGCTGCTGCAGACTGAACTCCTGCAGCTCTACAGCCGGGTGGAGATGGAGGCTCCGGCCGGTCCCGGCAGCTGCAGCAGGAGCAGCAGCAGGAGCAGGAGTTCACCTCCAGGGGGCAGAGTCGACACGCACGCTGCTGCAGCCTCCAGGTCAGGTTTGACTCTCCGACGTTCAGACGTCAGACGGGAAATCTCACAAAACCTCTCGATCAAACGTGAGGTCAGAGAAAACCAACATGGCCGACGAGGAAGATTCAACGAAATTACTCAACGGCAGGGCCCAAACATCCAGCAAGTAGTCATTATGTAAATAAAACTAGTTTTACAAAGAGATGTTACCTTTTCAAAGAGTTATTTTTGCTGCATTTTTTATAAGGTTTAATCATTTAATTTAATTTAAAACTAAAATTTTACAAACAAAAAAATACAAATCAAAAATAAAATGAAATGCAGCAGAAAGAAGAAAAATTTTAAATTTGCCCCCTTTTAAGAAAAGAAGATAAAATAAACAATACTAATAGTCTTTAACTAAAAAAAAAACAATAATCCTCCTCAAACAAAAAATGTGTATGAGTAACAATATTCTTTTTTATATTTCTTCAACAAACCAATTTTAATCATTCTCTTAAACAAAAACATTGATCTGGCGTTTTTAACAGCACTTTCTATAATTTTATTCCCTGATTTAACGCACATYGTTCCTTCAAACTGTTTTAAAATAYAAGTTTSACAAACATCTCATTCCCCTTAAGATTATAACAGCTCTCATTTTTAACAAAATTTAACTGGATGTTTAGAGGTAATATGTTTTTAATCATGAATACAACCTTCAGATCCCTATGGAATAAAAGTAGTGATAATAAAACATCAAAAACAACAATAACACACTATTTAACACAAATAATACTTTGACATCTCTGACTTGCCAAATTTTTAAACAATTTTATTTTCACCTTCATAGTTTTATCTTTGTAGTTTTAACTGTCTTGAGTGTTCATAGAAATGTTTTTTTACCRGCTTGTAGCAAAGATTCTGCTGTTTCTGATACCAAACATGTCTGTGTTTAACTGAAAGAACTTATAATTATTAGAGTAGAAAACCGAGAGTGTGAGATGAATGAACCAGTGGACGGGCTGAACTTTGGTCACACAGTTGAATAGCCCTGCTCATCATTATCAAAGTGTTGGACGGGCAAAACCGGGTCAAAAAGAACACGATAAGTAGAGCTGGGCGATGTGGCGGGAAAATGTATCACGATATCAGAGATAATTATTAAGTTTTTGCTTTACCTGTTTGAAATAGTCTGTGTGTATTTTTATTATTAGTATTATGGTTTCAGGAATAGAAATAGCTTCATTGTCCCGCCGAGGGGAAATTCAGATGTCACAGCAGCATCAGTACAGATTCACACACTTGTTACTTTACAAACTATAGACAGTACACAAAATTACCACTAACTAGCAATGATACGACTACGAATAATAAAAATACAATATAAAGGATTGTGCCAGAATAAAAAAAGAGATGTTTTTGTTTTAGAGGCTGTAGTTACTTATCTGAGTTTGATAGGTAATTATCAAAGGAGCGTTATCACAGATCCTTCCTCCCTTCAGCTGTCAGACTCTATAAGCAGCACCACGCCCAGAAATCACAGTAAACGACAACCTTTTAGTGGTTGTTCTGCTAAATGTCCTAACRGTGAGAATTTTAGGTGTTTTATTGGAAAGATTTGTTCATTTTTGTTGCGTTTTCTTGTCTTTGTTTGGACCTCCAGCGTGGTGATGCCAGATGGACCAAGTAGAGTTCACCCCCGTGAGGCGGCGGGCGGCAGGTCGCCTCACGGTTCGCCTCGGGGCAACGGCACCACTTTACCGTCGAGGCAGCCAAAGGCGAGCAACTCTTCCAAGTCTGCGGCCAGCTCCATGAACGGAGGTCAGGACTTGACTCCGCCTCCTCCGCTGCCGCCGCCGCTGCCGCTGCTGGTGGAGCCCGCCCAGTCCTGCCCCCACGCCAACCTGCTGGCGTCCCTGCCGGCTTCAGACGCGCCGCTCACCGTGGGCTCRTACCCCAGCGCCAAAAGCTTCCTGGGCATGAAGGCCCGCGAGCTGTTCCGCAACAAGAGCGAGAGCCAGTGTGACGAGGACCAGCCGCCKCCGCCGCGCCTGGCCGGCCTCGCCCACGGCCTGAAGACCGAGCTGTGCGTGGAGCCGCCCCCCGCCCCCGCCGAC
>NW_013952415.1:1868682-1870466 GCF_001266775.1 Austrofundulus limnaeus | reverse complement strand
CAGTTGGACAGGTGTACCTAATAAAGTGGCTGGTGAGTGTATATATATATAAAATATGTATTTCCTTCTTTTTTCCTTTTTCATCAGTTAGTTTTATTTTGAAAGAGCTGATGTTTGTTGTGTTTATTTCCCAGCAGAGGACACTGTTGCTCTAAAATCACCTGGATCAACAGGTGCAGACTGCTCCACAGCTGCAGGCTGACGATGTTTCAGGTGAGTCTTTCAACTTTTTATTTACTTATGCACTTTAATATGGTTTGACCTCATTTATTAAAGAAAACACTCATTTTTAAAAACCTTATTTAGGTCCTAAAAACACTTTATTTGCAAATTTTCTTTTGTTTTCATGTTTATTTTCAAATCTCTAWCAGAAACCAGGGTGAAAAGGTCGCTCAGTCTGAGATTTTAGGATAAATTTGTAGTTTTCCACAAACAATATTTCAGTTTTTTGTTCTCACTCCTTCTTTTTTTTTATTAAAATAACCAACCGAATGTGATTAGTTTATCAAACGGCTGCGTGTGTATTGCAGCGGAGTCCAAAAATGAAAAAAAAAAAGAGGTGGTATGTTTAATTTACCAGCGTTCCACAGGGTCAAGGAAATTGATGCAGGATAATTGGGCACACAGGGAATCGTTGGCAATTTGTGCTTTCAGACTCTACTTGAGAAATTAGATGTCAGTGCAAATGTGAAATTGCTCCTCAATGTTCTCAAAGATTCCATGAAAATTTAAATCTTAAGTATTTCCAGCAAAGGGGATTCTTTTTTTCCCCCTCTCCCCTTCATGCCAACTTGAAAACGAAGCCCTGTGAAAATGATCTGAATGAAGCAAAAAAGAGACGTCGGAGCTTGTAGAAAGTTTGCTCTCCAACAAAAAAAAAAAAAAAAAAGAATTCATTAGATTCCCTCTGACAGAAAGGAAAGTTTGAATTTGTGTAAAGATGAGTGATTATAATATTCAGGGTATGTACACCTCTTATTGTCTGCGTAGAAACRCTTGCGTCTGCTGGAAGGAGAATAAATTAAACAGGAAAGTTTCCATTTGAATAAAAAAAATTAAAGATTCCGATAAAGTGAAAAAAAAAAACCAACAACTTAAAATGTGTTGTTTTTGTGCGGCGGTCATAAGAACTTAGCCTCTGCTCCGAAGATTACTGAAAATAAATAAATCATCATCGCCSATCAAAACGCAGAAAATTCGATATTTATGCAAGATCAAAACAATCTCCTAGTTATATTTATTAAATGTAAGTGTTTATTCCTCGTGGACGATGGAGAGAGAAAAAAAAAGGAGCTAAACAAGAATATTTTTGGTTACTACATACTGACACAGTGGAAAACGGCTTCATTTGTCCTCATTAAAAGCTTAAAAGTTCATGAATAAATAATTCTTAAAAAGGGATACTCCCCCTTATTCTCCATTTTTTTTAAATCTTAGGCCTTCTTTATGCAAAATAAACTTCACTAAATAAATCTGCTCTATAAAGGCTGTTTAGAAACGRCGTCCTCCCTCCCCCCGCTTCCAGATTTAGACGGGCCGGCGTGCACCTCCGGATCACATCTTTCTGCTGGCTGTCAGTTTTGGAGGGAAAAAATTGGGCCTCCGAGAGTCGACTTAACGCAATTAAGCGAAGATGATGAGCCTTTCTCTCTCTCTCCATCCTGAATCAGTAAGCAGAACTTAAAGGCGAAAGAAGAAGAAGAAGAAAAAAGAAGAAGAAGAAGAGATGAGATGAAATGAGCGGACCGGTCCCAGCGGTTTAATTATTTTAATTATCTCTCCTC
>NW_013952415.1:1865614-1866653 GCF_001266775.1 Austrofundulus limnaeus | reverse complement strand
GGGCCAGGCGGGGGCGGGGCGCCCTCGACAGCAGCAGCTAAAGATCATGGACTACAACGAAACGCACCACGAGCACAGTTAGGGGGGGGGGGCGTGAAAACCAGGGGAGAGACTTGAGACGGAGAAAAGCTACAAAAACACAAAGTTCACAAATCTTTGGCATTCAGTGTTATTTGTCCCGTTTTTCTGAGTGGACAGCAGGAATTCCCAACAAAACTCTTCCTTTTTTTAATCATTTAAAACGAAAAAGAAGAAAACATCCAGTGTTTGAGTTGAACGATAAGCTAACAGGAACCTCATGCAGTTCTGTACGTGWCAAACTGTGAATCTCTTTTTTTCACTTCAGACAAAAAAAATCAGCTTTATTTAACCCAGAAGAGCGCCTCATGAAGGAAATTATGTTCTTTAATACCTCCAGTCTGTTTTTTGTTCCTTTTTTTAGTGCAGTTTAATCCCGTCGTCGTCTGGAAGGAGAGTGTAACAGGTTTTAACAAAATAAAAGCATAAACCGAAGAGACTTTTCAAAATAAMTTGTTTAATTTAATGAAATGTCATATTGACCCCCAGCTGCAGCTGTTTTATTACATTTAAACGACACAAAAACGTCCTTTTGCGTAAAGATTCATGTTTCAACGGGTCCGATGCGTTTCCTTCCTGGACTTCTGATAATCCACTTTGTTTTTGTTTTTGTTGTTTTTTATTATTATTTTTCTAAAGAGTCAAAGTGATGAAAGCCGTTAGAAGCCTGTTGTCCACTGGGAACTCCTGCTGTCGCTTCCTCCTGCCTTCGCTATCTAAAGCATGTTCAACAACCCTCTTCAGTAACTACAGCAAACCCGGACCGCGGGTCCAATCAGCACAAACGGACGGAACCAGAACTCTGCTCGGGAAGCAAACAGGAAGTTCTTGAAGCGGTGGCTTGTGTTTAACTGTGAACAATAAAGATCGTCTTCGATGTTTTGCACTACAGCTCCGTCTTCCTCCTTTCCATCTTTGGCTTTTTATTTTATTTTATTTTATTTTATTTTATTTTGTTTTA
>NW_013952415.1:1856044-1858270 GCF_001266775.1 Austrofundulus limnaeus | reverse complement strand
CCCCCCCCCATCAGCACAAAAAAAAAGGCTTAATTAATAACGACCCATTCCTGATTCAAACCTTCAGGATCGTCCTTTGACTTGGAAGCGGCGAGGCCTCGACAGAAGGTGGGCGAGGAGGGAAGCTGGCCCCGAGAATTCATTTGAATTTCCAAGTTTCCGGGATCGGGGCTYGCATGCATTATTCTCCAAGAGTTTTAGGACCTCGGTTCTGGTTTTGGACTGCTCGTTTGGTTGATGTGAGACAGCCCAAAAGAAAAGCAGGGTTTGCTCCGGTCCTCCCGAGGACATCTGATCAAATAAAACAACTGTTGCAGCGGTTTTACTGCTTCAATCTGAGCAGGGAGGGTTGTACACCCAGAGATGGACGTGTGAAAGGAAGCACTCATCAGTGTTTTGGTGTTGCCAGGTCAGCGAGGTTACCGCTTCCTGAGTGTCTCCTTCATGGYGCCTCGCTGGCTCTTAAAGCACGATGATGATGAGGGGGAGGAGGAGGAGGGGAACTTATCCGAGCTCTTTCCTTCCTCCCGTCAGTCACACATTTTATTTTTATTCATCCCGTGTCCTCCTCTGCCTTGTTCGCCGCCTCGCCGATGGCATCCAGGAGCCGTGGCTAAACGCTAACGCGGCCCCAGAAACATAAGGTCTTTGAATTTCCAGTGCGGCAGCATTTAGGCCACGCCGCCTCTCGCCGACACGCTGATATAATTGGGTCGTAATAAATAAGAGGAGGCGACGGGGGAACGTTGGCCGTTAGAGAAACCAGATCGGCTTTCTTTGCTACCTGGAAGCTTCCCGCTCCCTTCGGTGCCCTACTTGCACCAAACCCCCCAAGCCCCGGTGCTTTAACCGGTTTCYGGCTCGAGCCGGCCTTAATGAGGACACTTAATGCACAGCGAAGGCAGGTCCGAGCTCAAACCTCTGGCCCCTCGTTGAGACGACGCTTTGACCTCCCACAATGCCTYTAATTAAACTTCATTAGCTTCCAGTTCTCCTTTAGCTTTGGCAAAGTGGACGAGGCTTAGTTTTCAATTAAAAAAAAAAATCGGTTAATTTTGTCTGTTTTAGCTCCTGTTTCTCCACCAGCGTTACCTGCTGTTGTCGTTTCTTTTAATAATAAGCAGAGCTTTATCCTTTCTGTGATTTGCATCCATGTCGGACACGAGGCGTAAAGCAGGGGGGGGTTGATTCATGGCTCGTCCCGTACCAGAGAGAGAGAGAGATGGAGGAAGGGTTGCAGATTTATTATCAACCTCAGCGACAAAGGGARGAAGAGAGCGTGCATATGTTAATCCGCTGGCTGAACGATGATCAAAGACTGGAACAAGCTGAGCCCCGCTGATCGCCTCGGGGCGAACCATGCTCTCCAAGCAGCTGGGAAAGTGTGCAGGCGAGGAGTAAACACATAGTTACACAAATCAATAGTTGAGGTTTCGGGCCACGGCTCGGCCGTGAAGGTCAAAGGAGGCCCGGCGCAGAGAAGGCGACACRTCCAGGAATGAAGAAGTCGAACAGGTCACCTCGGTAGATTTAAGTATTAAAAACACGTCGGTGGTTTCAAACGTCAGCGTCGTCTCGTTTGGGTTTCAAAGGATGAAAGATTGTCTTTGGWGTCAAAAAACCTGAGTCTCATGGGTTCGATGACCTCAGGGATTCTCAAAAGTACCTCAGATACCTGCCTTGATGCTAAAACACATCCCCAAATGAACTTTTTATGAGTTCTKACATTTTAACGGTCCAGAAGGTCTTATTTATGGGTGCTGTGTTACCCATCGCTCGTTATCCTTTTGTTTTTGTGTCACAATTTTCCTCTTTGGAAATTACATAAAAATGGTCCAAAACGTKTGGCTCCATTGGAAGAGCTACCCAAAGGACATCATTCGAAGTTTACGGTAAATGCATCACAGGACGCTGGAGCTTACGTTACTGAACTGGTGTTTTTATRTATTTTGTAGTTTTTACACAATTGTATAATCTTTGAAGATACCTGCCTTTACACTAAAGCCCATCCCCAATCAAACTTCTTAAGTTTGGGTTTTTACCTTTTAACGGACAGAGTCATTGGTCGTTATTCTTCTGTTTTTTATGTGACAATTTTCAACTCGTACGCAAAAAAATACAAAAAACCGCTTCATCAGGAAAGTACATGTTTATCTTCGGAGCGCTGCAGACAAAATTTGAAAAAGGAACATCATTCGAAGTTTAAACTGAACACTGAACACTGAG
>NW_013952415.1:1853543-1856027 GCF_001266775.1 Austrofundulus limnaeus | reverse complement strand
AAGTTTAAACTGATCACTGAACACTGAGTTTAAATGACTGAACATGACTGGCATTTTCATATTTATATATTTATTTATTTATTTATTTATTTTGTAGTTTAACTTTTGAAGATACCTGCCTCGTTGCTTAAACCCATCGCCAATCAAACTTTTTAAGGTTGTGTTTTTACATTTTAATGGACGAGAAAGTCGTCGTTCATTATTCTTCTGTTTTTGCGTCGCAATTTTCAACTCATACCCAAAAAATACTTCAAAACTCTCCATCGKGAAAGAACGTGTTTATCTTCAGTGCTGCAGCTCAGACAAAATTCGAAGAAGGAGCGTTATTCAAAGTTTAAACTGATCACAGGAAGCTGGAGTTTGCATGACTGAACTGGATTTTTCAAATATTTTGTAGTTTTTGCACAGTTGTAGCTGAACTTTTGCATATTTTTACTACAAAATGTTTGATTAAAGAGTCAAACTCTCTAACCTTTGAGCTGTCTAAACTTCCTGGATTCTAACTTTTCCTAAAAAATGTATAAAATTTTATTCTTTTTATACAAGTTATGCATCAAAACAGACACATTTTTGTCTTTTTCACACTGCGGTTTTCTCATAAATCTCTCTGACTTCCATTAGATGTGTATATAAACTGTAAATGAAGCATCTTCACTGCAGAAACATAAGAAATTAAACAGACTTAAAGGTTTTTCAGTGGCTGTTTGAGGTTTACTTTTCAGTCTGCGATTCTTTGGCTTTAGAAAATAAAAGCTGATTAAATTTCCAGTTTCGTACCAAATTGTCACAAATAATTAAGATGAAAACTGTGTTGACAGTTAATATTTTTATTTTCCGTCTGTTTTGAATCCTCTGTTTGTCCGTCACAGAATAATTAAGACAGCTTAGCTTTTTACCCCCCAGACTTCGGCGTCTTTTAACACCCCCCGCCTCCGATTGTTTTTCGTGATTAGTCGCTTTGTTTAATCTGTTAATCATGGCGTCGCCTCGGGCTAAACGCCTGATTTGTGCTCTCCGGTTTGTTTGTTCGTTTGTGCTTTTTGACGTGTTAATCTGCATAAACGGCGCCGGGCTCCGCCAGGGATCCCGAACGTCTGGCTGCAACTGTCAAAACGCAACAAACGCGACGCGCCGGGGAGCGGACGCCCTTTGCGTCGCCACCTCCGTCGGGTGAGACGCCTGCCCGTCAATCAGACCTTATCCGAGACGGATTGATGTTCAGGCCTCGGTTCTGCCTCGTTAATCAAGCAGAGATGCTTCTAATCAGGGCTGCTGAGAGGAAGCGCTTCTGATGCAACCAGGAAGTGGTTCGCCATCACAGGAAACAAGGGAAAGTAGTTTTAGACCCCAATCTTGTGAATCTGTTCGTGTCTGACTGACCCATCAAATAAACTAACTAATCAAGTGAATGCTGTTTTAAATTAACTATAAGAACAAATAGGAGCACAAAGGCCAGAGGCCTGTTTTCATCTGTCTGCAGGTGGAAAAAGTTGCATAAACTAAATAGAGTTTTTTTATGACCTGTAGACATTTTCTGGGGATAAAGGACCAAACGTACTCGATCCAAAGCTGAGCAGTCGACTCCCGGGTCATGTGAGTCCAGCTCCTGGGAAACCCCTCCTGCTGCCGTACGACTCCAGACTTCACTCTGATGGGTTTTATGCTGTTTGGCCACAGATTTGTCATGGATAGCGTGCCGCATCGTGCACAATATCTACTGTCTCCATTTATGCGTTTTCGACCATATGACTCTTTATAAGTGTCTGGAAGAGTCGTATAAATCAGTGGTTCCCAACCTTTTTAGTCTTTTTAGGTAGAAGTATCTGTTGTGCAGCCGTTTCATCTAGTGTTATCTAGTACACCACACTAAATTTCAGCTTAATATTTCTAARACGTTAACATTGAGATTTCAAAATGACATTGCTCTTGGGTATCACCTTACCAAATTTCAGCTCAGTATTTCTAAAAGAATGTCTGAGGTCTTGGATTTTGTATTCAAATTTTGTTTAAAATTACTCTTGGCTACTACTATATACATTGTCAGCTGTGTGTTTAATGCCTTAGTAAAATTAGCATTAGCAGTTAGCTTAAATTGGGACTAGCAACTACACCACCACAAGTTTCAGCTCAATTAGCCTTAAAATGGCTGAATTGCTGCCATTTAAATTTAACTGTGGTGATCATCCAGGGTGGTTTTCTGTATTTATATGTGCTCCCCCTAGATAACACCGTGGCCACCCCACCAGGGCCACCCCTTGCAAAAAAGTCTAGCTCCACCCCTGGTGTATTTCACGGATTACAGAAAACCACATATAATGGTGCGTTCACACCGAACGCGATTTCAGCGTCAGGAGCAGCAGGTTTACATGCAAAGTCTATGGTGGACGCGCTTCAAGCAACGTCGGGAAGTGCTGCGGCGCCTCAAGCGCGATTAGAGCAGCTCGATTTGAACGATTTGAACGTTCGACGTGCTGAGGTGCAAAT
>NW_013952415.1:1850305-1851636 GCF_001266775.1 Austrofundulus limnaeus | reverse complement strand
TTAGCACCTCTAGTAATATATTTACTGAGAAAAATGGTGACGTGTTCAATACTTATTTTACCCGCTGTATCTGAACCTCGAGTAATGAATTCTGATCTCATGGTTTGAAAAGTGGATGAAAAACAACAATAAGTTTTGACTGAACTAATCAGCTAAAGTGTTTTTATTTTTATTTTAAACTCACAACATGTCAGGATGAAGCTGATGACCTCTCGTGCTGCGTCCTGGCCCCCAGCGAATCCTCCGGTACTTTGTCAAACAGCCCAAGACCTTTAATTTATTACAGCGCTGCTCGGTTAGCCCTGCAGCACAGCCTCTGGTTATCTGATGCAGACGTTCTCAAATGCATATTTAAAAAAAAAATAACTCAACAAGCTCAGAGTAATTGGAGAACTGCAGGAAGGTAGCGGCGCCGGACCTGCTTCCTGTCAACGAAGGTACGTTATCTCTCATTAACCGGACGGTAAACAAAAGCAAAGCAACTTCACCGTCGAGCCAAAAGAGGCGGCGGCGGCGCGAGGTTCTGTCTAATAAAGGCAAACAAGTTGTGAAATCCATTTGCAGGAGTTTGTTAAAGATGAGGATATTGTTAGTGGCTGAATCAATTAGTTTTAGTTTTCTGGCTCTTTCATGCTTTCCTCTGCGGTTAAAATTCCTACATTCAGTTTTAGATGTTTTATTCATGGAGAGTCTTCATTTGTAAACAAGCATAGAAGCTCACTTCCACACTAATCCCCCCAAACAGTAAAACTAAGGTCTGTTGCAATTCTTCATTTTGAGGATTTCAACTCCAGTTTTGATCTGTGCCAGCTTTTCTTCTTCCCCATCCCCCCGCCTTTTTTTTCTCCTGCCACCTGAACGTCAGGAAGTCATGACACGTTCTAATTTAACCTGCCACGCAAAACAGCTGTTTGGCTCCCAAATAAAAGCTGGAAAATATAGAGGCTGACACGACAGCTGCCGCTGCGAGCGGCGCCAGCAGGCGATCCAAACGCCTCGAAACCCAAAACATGAAACCAGATTACGAGGAGCGCGAGGGTGGTTTCCACCGCGAGTGGAAATTTCAGCCTTCTCCAAAATATATATGCATATATTTAAAAGTTAATCCACGTTGAAAAGTAGATTTAAAGCACCTTTAATCAGAATGTGTTTGAAACTTCTGTTTTCTCCTAATAATGTCTGCAAACAGTTCTGGGTTTAATGCACTCGGCCGTAAAACTAGGTTTAAGTTTATAGCAATTAATGTAACTGTTAAAAAAAATTGTATAGGTCTTCTGGATGGGTTCTTCTCTAATGAAACGTTTCGTCTCTCCTCCAAGAGACTTCTTCAG
>NW_013952415.1:1845770-1847612 GCF_001266775.1 Austrofundulus limnaeus | reverse complement strand
TATTTTATCCGCTGTATGTTGACAAATGAATGTTATAATATATATTTTTAAAAGAACAAACATTCAGTAATAAGTCTTTTCAGGCAGATAAGCAAAAATAAATGACTTTTGGATGTAAAAACTTCAGATTTCTTAACATTTATTAATGGAACCATCATTGTCTGTCATGTGCAGAATGACTAAATGTTAAATTATTTCTTTATTAAAACCTCTGTAACTTTGCTCCAGTTCATTTTAGCAGCATGAATCTTTGCACAGGTGATGTTCACAAGTAGTTTTATGGTTTCCAAGAGTTTTTAGCCTGATTCATTATGGTTTTAAATAGATTATACTGTAATGCAAAAATTATTCAGGGAAAAGAGAAAAATAAAATATAATTATGTTCCATCCTCAATATCTTTAAAACCACAGCAGCCGTTTTAATACTGACACTTCAGATGAAATCTCCCGAGTGTTCGCTTTATTTTGATACCAGGATTATTTAAGAAGAGTTTGTAAATGCTGAGATACACTCAGTTATATTTCTGCATGGTATTTTTTGAGCAAAAACTTCAAGAAAACCCCTTGGGGTTTAAGAGGTTAACTGGGTTCTGCATGATGGTAGCATTATGACCGCGCACAAAACACCAGAACTCACCAGAACAGGTTTATTGTTTGTTTCATTGGTGGACTGGATGGAAAGCCCTCATTCAGATGGAGCTCCCTCCTCAAATATGGGGTCTATTTGMGTAGAGTGGTGATGAAACAAACCACATTCACATGCATGATGTCATATATTGTATGTAGTAATTACTCCAGGAAGTTGTACTGTAGATGCCAGCAAACATAGAGGTTGCCTGGTCCAACCCTCACCTGTGCTCATGAGGTCTGGATCAAAGAACAAGATCCTGAAAACAAGCAGTGAAATACGGATCAATACTGAAAGATAAATACCACTGATACCAGAGCTTTATGCTCTAAAATTAATCTTAAAATCAAAACGTTGATACTTTGACACTTCAGTCGTGCTGATGTTCGTTCGTTTTTTTCATATGTTCATGTAACGTAAATTAAGACGCAAGTTTCCACTTTTATAATAGTTTTAGATCATTGAACAATAGTTTATTATAATTGTTTTATCATTTAATTATTTTTTATCATTTAAAACACAATTATCTTATTTTTTGTGTCCTTTATTGTTTTTTTCTGTTTTTTTTTTCTGATGTTTTAGCTTGACTAAGTGAGGATGAGTGCTACATCAATTCACTTCAAGGCACTGTGCTCGAAAAAAAAAACACTAAATCTACAGAAGCCAGTAGATTCATCAACATGAGTTCTAAATTAATTAATTATTCTGGTTAAATACACTACTTTTTAAAAATTTACCAGACATTTTAGGTGTATTTGCATAAAGTAAAAGATCAATGTCACCGATACAGCCAGAGTTTTACGCAGAATCAGAAAGGAAATTGATATCGATAGCCTCTAGCAGCTCTGCTTCGTAGCTCCGCCCCCTGCCTCTAAGGCGGAGCCTAAGTCCAGGAGGTTCCTCGGATCAGAACGCCCCACTTAAAAATAAAATATTGAATAAAAGCAATATTCCACTTCAAAATAAAAGCCCAAGGAAGTAGGGCTGTGTATTGGCAAGAATTTGGCGATACAATACATATCATGACAGAGGGGTCACGATACGATATATCCCGATATATTGCGATACTATAAGCAAGGCGATATATTGCGATTTTTTTGTCCAAAAATTCTATTAAATAAAAACCTCTTACAGGGAAAAAAAAATGAAAAACCGAAATTCATTGTCTCAGAAAATTCTAATATTACAGAGACATGCTTTTGATACCATTTAGC
>NW_013952415.1:1841273-1845467 GCF_001266775.1 Austrofundulus limnaeus | reverse complement strand
TAAAAAAATCAATACAGGGCTTTAGAATATCGATACAGTATCAGGACATGAAATATCGCGATATTTCAGTGCATCGATATTTTCTTACACCCCTACAAGGAAGGACTCAGCCAAGTAGAGAACCATCTCAGTCACTTCTTGCAAATGTAAAACTTTCTTAACGTAAATTTCAGGTTTTTTTTTTATGATTCTGCTCGGTGTTCCCCTTTAAAATAAATAAATAAATAAATTCTGTCAGGGCGTATTTCGGTGACACCTGAGGAAGGGGAGGTTAACACTTGTGGCAGGGCGCTGACGTCGACAGCTGTTCTCAAACAGGACCTTTGATGACTCATTGACAGCAGCGGCGGTGGTTTTTTTATTTATTAAATTATTATTTTTTTTCTTTCCTAACCGAAGGGGAAAGATGTCAGCGTCGGCGCTCGGAGGAGGCTGATCACAGTCCCCGGCAGCCCCCGCCTGCCACAACCAGACAGTGATGAAACAGCTTTGGTGTTAATGGATGTGAGAGCGAACCTGACCCCTCCCCTCCCAAAGAGTCCGCTCGCTGGTTCCGTGGAGAAGAAGGTGGGTCCAGATCAGGGTTCTTACCTCTGATGAAGTAGCACCAGGACTTCAGGGAGGGCCTGAGGAGAACTGGGGGGTCTAAAACAGAGAGGAAATAGAGACGAGTCATGATTAGGTTATTAGTGTTGAGGTGACTAATTAGCTAATTGTGCTGTCATAATGAGGGGGGAGGGGGCGGGGCTTAAAGGTGAGGAGAGGAGCGGATCAGCAGGCCGGGCCGGGGCTGCAGGGGTGGGTCTCTCGCTACATCCCTGTTTCCCTGTGGCGTCCCACACCCCCCCAGCCTGCTGCTCAGGGTCCCAACAACATCTGCTCCACACACACACACACACACACACACACACACACACTCGGACGCCTGAGTGCCCCTCCCACCCCCCCTTCCTCCTGCAGATGTTTCGGTCCCAGGGTCCTCCCCACGTGGAGAGCGTGAGGCTCGTTTGATGTGCGATGAAACAGAATCCAGCGAGCCACTCGGGGGCTCGGGGAGATCAGGAGGTAGAGGGNGGGGTGGAGTGGGGGGCGTGATGAGGACGGTCAGGTTGGGTCTCATTACAATATGGATCACAGGACGGGCACAGAGGTCGGGATGTTCCGTCAGAGAAGGTCAGAAACCGCAGGAGGAACCGAGGAGATGAGAAAAGAGCACAGCAAGAAACGCGAAGGGAAAGAAACCCAGTAAAATTAATTTAAACAGAGCGAAAAAATTTATTTGAAATAAAAAAATACACAAAACAGAATGAAAAAATTAAGCTGTTAGTCTTTAGAAATAAAGGAAAGTAAGATTTAAACAGGAAGAACTTGAAATTTTCTTTTGTCTAAGCCGGAAAATAGTAACGATGAGATATTTTGCTAACAGACAACATTATTAAAGCTTGCCTTATACGTCAGCGAGCGTTAATGAAGTGAAAGAAAACGAGACAAACAGGAAATCAATGGAACTAGAGATGAGATGACCGCTCGATGCTGAAAGATTTTAAATCTGTTGTAAAATTTACCCTCACACTGTGACTGGACATGTAGTGACCCCCCCACCTCCCCCCGTGACCCTGAAAGGAAGAMGTGGGTACAGATAATAGATGTTTCAAAATAAAGGAGCAGAAACAGCTAAAACGTAGCTTAAATTGCAGAAACAGGTGAAAGAAGAATAAAATGCTTAAATTAGTAGAAAGAAGCTGATAGAAGTGCAAAAATGTTTAAATAAAATAGGTGAAAAGAGCAGAAAGAGTTGAAAAAGAAGAAAAAAGGCAAAAAAAATTCTAAATAAAAGCTGAAATTTGCCCAAAGTTAAACAAAAAGCAGAACCAGAACAGAAAGTGAAAAGTGTCGTAAAAGTTAATAAAACATTTTAAAGGGTTTTGTGGATGTTAAATGGAGTTGCACTCATTTTCAGTTAGGAAAAAACATAAGAAAAAGCTAAAACGTACTAAAACTACAAAAAACAAAATTAGCAGAAAGTCACTGAAAGAGCACGTTTGCTAAATTAACCCCAAAAAAAATCTGAAAAGACCACCAAAACGTGAATTTAACTGAATGAAACTTAATTTAAACAGAAAAAAAGCTAAAGAGCCGTTTGAAAAGGCAGAATGAAACTGAAAGAAGTTCCAAAAACTTTAACAGTAAGAAGTTAAAAGAAGCTCATCAAAGCTGATATTAGCTGAGATAAACAGCTGAAAACATCTAAAGTTAGAAAAAAAGAATTTATAATTAACATAAAGAAGTTTAAAAAGAAGAAACAGAACAAAAGGTGAAAAGTGTGGTAAAGATTTTTAAACATTTTGAAGATGATAAAGATGGCTCCAATCATTTTCAATTAGAACAAAACAGCCAGAAAAAGCTAAATATCTTAAAAAGTATAAACCGCTTAAATAATAAACGTCTTAGCCTGAATGTCCTGAAGGAGCTGAAYGTTTTYGTATACAAATTGTTGAAATAGCATAAAAATTGTAGAACGAACCACGTGCTAAAAACATGTGAAATAAAAATAAACAAAAAATGTTACATGAAACAGAAGGAGAGGTTAAAAACAGACAAAAAGACAGGAAAGAAACGAGATATTAAAACGGGGGGAAGTCAGGAGCCGAACAGGAAGGACTCGTTAAACAGACGAGACGAAGCGAAAAGAAGAAAACAAATCAGAGTCGCTGGAGTCTCCGACGTTCGTTCTTTGTGTTGTCTTGATTTTTCCGCAGCGTCTCTCTCTCTCTCTCTCTAAAGTCCGCCTCCCCTTCGTTAATTACTGCTGAGACGCAACATAAAGTTAATGACGAGGAGGATGATTAGCACTTAGCGCGGCGGGCAGCGCGGCGAGGAAAGTTTAGCTGAGGAAGTGGGTGATGGATAGAAACGGGGGGGATCAGGTGAAGCGATGGATAGGTTAGCAGTTAGAGATCAAAGCGAAAAACAAAGGCGGATTTCAAACGGGCCCAGAGAGCTCAGCAGCAGACCCGCAGCTCCTCTGATAATACTTAGATCTATAAATGTTTCTTTTTTATTTATTTATTTTCTTATTTATTTTTAAAATTATTCATCGCCATAATAATTTGGGCCTAACAAGCACTTGAGGGAGACGGCTTCCTTTTGCWTCCCCCCTTACCAACTCCTTCCTATTTTCTTTTAGTTCCCTGCTCCGTGGAGCTGGGAGCTCGGGGATTTGGGGGCACTATTAGAGAGAATTTCTTTTATTTGCTGCTAATGAATGATATGCATGATACTATTTTCTTTCTTTCTTTTTTTTTTCTTGTGTACTTTGTGAAAGGGGGTAACCGCGAGGATTGGTGGCAGGAGCTGGAGAATTGGTCTCCTTTTCAAGGCTTTGTTCAACTTAACCCGTCTTTCTCGCCTTCCGGAGCGAGCGCACGAGGTCGTCGCTCTGCCAGATTTCCACTTTAAATACGGGATGGCGCTCAACTCGACGGCGTGGCATAGTTTGACTTTGTTTTGCTGTTTTCAGTTCGCGCCGTATGTTWATGGAATATAGGTTAACTGGTCTGTGGATGCAGGAAGAAAAAAAAAACAGCTCYGCCAGCGAAATAAGGATACAGTCGTTCTGCCTTTTAATGTGAGCCGAGCAGTTTTATTTTTGGAATCACACAGTGCAAAAACAAAACACAAACGTGGTATGATTTAATTAATCCTCAGCGTTCTCTCACAATGGATGTTTATTTTTTTTTTTTCACTAAAAGCCTGATTTAAAGACAAACAAAAACACAAACTTCCTGTTTTGGGTTCTACCTGTTGGGGACTTCAGATCTCATCAAACTTAACAAGTTTGAACCGTTCACCAACAGATCATCGGCTGTTTGGACCTACTCTCATAGGGTGTCCAGTCCTGGTCCTCATAGATTATTGTCCTGCAGGTTTTACTTCAAGAGTGTCCCATCCTGGTCCTTGAGGTCCACGATCCTGCATGTTTTTGTCCCCAAGGGCAACTATTCTGCATGTTTTAGTTCAGGTGTAAGGACTACCCTGCATATATTGGTCCTTGAGGTTCTAATGATGGTCTTTAAAGACTATTGTCCTGCAGGTTTTAGTTCAGTGGTGTCCTCGAGGGTCACTATCCTTCATGTTTTAGTCCTTGAGTGTTCAATCCTGGCCTTTAAAGGCCTCTGTCCTGCAGGTTTTAGT
>NW_013952415.1:1838868-1840452 GCF_001266775.1 Austrofundulus limnaeus | reverse complement strand
TACCTGTTGGGGACTTCAGATCTCATCAAACTTAACAAGTTTGAACCGTTCACCAACAGATCATCGGCTGTTTGGACCTACTCTCATAGGATGTCCAGTCCTGGTCCTTTAAATATTATTGTCCTGCAGGTTTTACTTCAGGAGTGTCCAATCCTGGTCCTCGAGGTCCACGATCCTGCATGTTTTTGTCCCCAAGGGCAACTATCCTGCATGTTTTAGTTCAGGTGTAAGGACTACCCTGCATATATTGGTCCCTGAGGTTCTAGTAATGCTCTTTAAAGACCATTGTCCTGCAGGTTTTAGTTCAGGGTGTCCAATCCTGGTCCTTAAAGACTATTGTCCTGCAGGTTTAGTTCAGTGGTGTCCTCGAGGGTCACTATCCTTCATGTTTTAGTCCTTGAGTGTTCAATCCTGGCCTTTAAAGGCCTCTGTCCTGCAGGTTTTAGTCCTCAAGGATCACTAACCTACAGGTTTGTGTCTTTACGTGTCCAGTCCTGGTCCTGAAGGGCCATTATCCTGCATGTTTTAGTCCAGAGGTGTCCAATCCTTGTCTTTGAGGTCCACAATCCTGCATGTTTCGTCCTCAACGCCACTGTAAGTTTTATTTCTTGAGAGTCTAATATTGGTCACTGAAGACTGTCCTGCATGTTTTGTTTTTTGGGTGTCCAATCCTGGTCCTGTGGAGCTGTCCTGCAGGTTTTAGTTCATAGGTGGTCCATTCTGGTCCTCGAGGCCTAGAATCCTGCACATTTTTGTCCTTGAGGTATATGCTGCAGGTTTTAGTTCAAGTGGTCCATTATAGTCCTTGAGTGTCCAGTCCTGATTTTTGAGGGCCACTAATGTGCATGTTTTTTGTCCTTAAGGGCCACCGTCCTTCATGTTTTAGTTCTTGTGTGTCCAGTCCTGGTCCTCGAGGGCCACCATCTCACAAGCAGTAAAGGTGGACTTGGTTCTTTTTCCATTAAAGCTTCATTTTTGTTCAATAAATGATGAAAAGCTGGAATCTGTTGGTGTTTTTGGTACACCTGAGGTAAGATCTGAGTCATTTTAGAACCTTTATAAAACCCTGGACCTGAAACGAGGTGTACTTTCTTTTCCCCACGACTGCATAATTTGTACTATTTGAGCAAAATACTTTTTTTTTTTGTTTTTTTGTGTGGTGAAAATTCTTGTCATCTCTTTAGACAGAAATAATGCAAATATCAGGTAAAAGCTTTCCTCTGCAGACGCTCCCAGAACATAAGCAAAGAGAGGAACATAAACTCTTTTGCCTGCAGTGACGGCTGCGGTTCTATATTCCACACATCAGTGTGGGGATAAACACGGCCCGATAATGACCTCCCTCCTGACTGCTGAGAGCTTCTGCTCTCCTGTCCCTCGTCTTCTTCTTCTGTGGTGTGATGTGAGTTGACCCGGCTCCTTCCCCCACCACCAAAAAAAAACTTTGAAGCTGCCTTTTTCTGCCACCGTCTTCCTCAAATCGGAAGCGTGAGGATGGGAACTCGTGTCCCTTTGGAGCGAGCTGCAGGAGAGGTCGTGTGATGAATGTTTGAGCAGCGGTGATAAAGCTGCCCCCCCCCACCC
>NW_013952415.1:1825684-1838858 GCF_001266775.1 Austrofundulus limnaeus | reverse complement strand
CCCCCACACCATGCTACGAGTTCTGCCAGAGGCTTCACACGTCTCACCGGCCAGGAGGGGAGGCTCCGAGCCGGTCCGACTCGATCTTTACCTCCTACAAAGGGCTATATGAACGGGACTTCAGGGATTAGAGGCACTAAAGGTTGAAACACAGCATCCCAGATTAAAAAATAAATAATCTTCTGTTAGAAACAAACTTTGAGCAAAAATCTGTGAACGTCTACTTTAACGGTTAATTTGCTTCATATTATGTACTTACTGTTATTTAGCTGTTTCTTCTGCTATTTTCACTAATATTATGTCGTAACTTTTATACTTTTTGAGTCATTTTACAAAAATTCCCTCCATATAAACCAACATCTCTTCAGTTCCTTCAGAAACATTCTTCTCTTATTTATTGTTTCTCTTATTTTAGCTACTGTTTTGCTAATTTTAGCTTTTACCTGCATTTTTGCTTGGGATCCATTAGCCAATTTAACCCAGCAAAGAAACACATTTGCTAAGTTTAGCTCTTAGCTACACTTTGGCTTTTTTAGTTTTTAGCTACATTGTATGCAATCTAAACTTTAAGCTAACGCTGTTTAAATGCTAAGCTACTCTTTTGCTAAATGGTAATTTTAGCTTTTAGACACACATTTGCTTATTAAGATTTCTGCTACAATTATCTAATATTAAGCTACATTTGTTCCAATTATATATTTTAGCTACTGTTTTGCCAAATTTTTCTTTAATGACATATTTTTGCTTATCTTTTTAGCTGCAGTTGTAATTTTAGCTTTTAGCCACGGTTGTTAAATTGACCTTTCAGGTACATTTTTGCTCATTTCAGCTTTTTAGCTACACTTTTGCTTATTTGGGGTTTTAGTTACATTTTTCCTAATCTTACACGGCTGTTTTTACTATAGCTTGTTAAGTTGTACATTTAAGATACTTTTTAAAATGTTTTTGATTTTAGCTACTCGTTAGCCAATTCAAGTATTTTTTTGCTACATTTTTCTAATCTTACCTTTTTGCTACAGTTGTTCTATTTTTAGCTTGGTTGATTTTTCTTTTAAGATACATTTTTGCTAATTTGAACTTTTAGCTACTCGTTTGCAAATCTTACCTTTGTTGCTACAGTTGATCTATGTTTAGCTTTTAGCTACTGTTTTGCTACATCTATCTTTTAGCTAAGTTCTTGGTTATTTTACTTTTTAGCTAGAGTTGCTCCCTTTTGTCTTTTAGCAAATGTTTTGCTAATTTTAACTTCATTTGTAGTTTTGCTACATGTAGATTTTAGCTACTGTTTTGCTCACGGCCTTGAATTATTGTTGTGTTGATTTTAGCTTCTGTTCTGATTGTTTTAATTCAGTTAAGTTGTTGTATGTTGCATCTATTTTTAATTGTTTATATCATCTAAACATAAATGTTGAGAAAGTTTGAGACTGATAAACCAGTTCCGGTGAAAAATAAGCAACTTGAAGATGTTGAATCTCCGTCTTTGTTTTTATTTTTGCGCAGCTTGTTGCTCCCTAAACGCTGAACATCTGTGCGTGTGGAGGGGAGGGGGGTGAGGCTGATGGCAGGCCACATGGGGTGGGTCTCCTCTTCCTCAGTCTGTCAGCCCACCTGACTGCTGCTGTGGCAGGCCTGCCCAAGGCAAGACCACAGGCTAGGGCCTCCTGTGGGCCTCCAGCGGGGGCTCGCCAGCCTCCCAGAGCCCATTAAAGCATCCCCCATGTTGCACCTCTGCCTGAGTGGCCCCCACCCAGCCCTGCAGGCCTCTGCCCCAAGATGCCAGCGCTCTCTGTCCTGCTGCTCTTTGCCCTGAAATAACTTTATTGTTTTCCACTCTTTCCCATGTTGTGTCTGTAATGGGAGTGGTTGGAGGCATGATTTTTATACCTGTTTATTTTTCTGCCGTTGCGTACGTTGTCCTCAGGCTGCAGGGTTTCAGATCAGGCTCCTCAGAGGCTCCAGCTTTCAGTGTTGAGTGTTTTTTAAGGAACAAAATCCAGAAAGACATTTTCTCCACTTACTGCTCTAATGTGATTTGACTGTCAACACGTTCACATCTGCTCCTCAGAGTGAGCCAGCGTGCAGGACGACTCTTTGTAGCAAAGATGTAAACAAAGAATATTTATTTTTTTTACTATTATTTACTAAGAATTCCCACTGAGTTGGGTTTCACATTTTAAAAGAAAAAGATCAAGTTCGGATGCATTTGCTGCTTGTTCTGTAAAAAATACAATTTTTTGATTTCCAAATTACATATTTGGTCAAATTACTTGATATGAACTTGAAATTTGCACTTTAGGGACCTGACTTGATTGACTTTCAGCTAGCCAATGTTATCAAGAGTATTCTGCCTTTGATCTAGCTAATGTTAGCGTGCATAATCTGTATTGTAGCTAGCTAATAGCCCATTCCGTCTAATTTTAGCACGCACATTCTGCATTATATAGCTAAAAACCCATTTTACCTTTTTAGCTGGCTAATGTCAGCTTGCATGAACTGCTAAAAGCCCATGCCCATTGGCATTTAGTTGGCTTTAGCTGGCTAACATAAACTAGCTGAAATGTGGATCATTCATGCACACATATTCTGCTTTTTAGCTAGCTAGAAGCCTATTCTGCCTTTTAGGAAAAGACTTTATCCTAAGTAAATTTAGGTAATTAACATTAGCATGCATATTCTGCCTTTTAGCTAGCGAATGTTAGCATGTATATTCAGCTATTTAGCTAGCATTGTTAGCATGCATATTCAGCTTTTTAGCTAGTACATGTTAGCATGCATATTCTGCCTTTTTAACTAGAAAATGATAGCATTCTTATTCAGCCTTTTAGCTAGTGTTGTTAGCATGCAAATTCAGCTTTTTAGTTAGCAAAAGTTAGCATGTATATTCAGCTATTTAGCTAGCATTGTTAGCATGCATATTCAGCTTTTTAGCTAGNGCATTCTTATTCAGCTTTTTAGTTAGCAAAAGTTAGCATGTATATTCAGCTATTTAGCTAGCATTGTTAGCATGCATATTCAGCTTTTTAGCTAGCAAATGTTGGCATGCATATTCTGCCTTTCAGCTAGCAAATATTAGCATGATATTAAGCTATTTGGCTAGCATTGTTAGCATGCTTATTCAGATTTTTAGCTAGCAAAAGTTGGCATGCATATTCTGCCTTTCAGCTAGCAAATGTTAGCATGCATATTCAGCTATTTGGCTAGCATTGTTAGCATGCATATTCAGCTTTTTAGCTAGCAAATGTTGGCATGCATATTCTGCCTTTCAGCTAGCAAATATTAGCACGCATATTCTGCTTTTTAGCTAGCTAATGTTGCATGTATATAATGCCTTTTAGCTAATGTAAGTAAGGCTGTGCTAACCTTTAGCTAATTGACCTTAGCAAGTCTAAATGACATTTTAACTAGTTAACAGAAACAAGATATTGTAGTCCTTTAGCTAATCCTTATCCTGGTGTTTCACTAAACAACACTGACTTTTACAAGCAGCTCAAGCATCAATAAACCTGTTTTTACTCAAACTGAAAACATAAATTTCGGAGCATCTCAAGAGAAATAAAAGTAAACTGTTTTGTCTTGATTTAAACTGAAGCTGACAGCCTGGAGGAACAGATAGTTATTTATATATTTCTTGTGAACTGGTGACATGAATGTGACTCATGGAAACGGCAGATGTTAAAACTACTGCAGCCTGAATGCAGTGGTCAGATTCAGGAGGGTTTATTGGAGTTTTTTTTATCTAAATGAAACAGAACGAAGAGAACTCATGTACTGAAGCAGATAACTTTGCATAAAAGCAAATACCAGGAGAGCAAAAAAAAAAAAAAAAAAGGGAAACATGTTCAACCCGTCGCGTAAGCAATTTGTGAATCCTGAGCCGTGCCGTAATGCTTCAATTTATAATTAATCAGAACCAATTTGCCAGATTGCTATAGACTTAGGGAATAAAATTTAAGGAGTGTTGGGGTTTTCAGATTTTTTAAAGCATTAAGTATTTATGATGCATGATGGATATATAAACTGTGTTAAATCCATTGCTTTGAATATTGATTATCCCAATTAAAAATTCAGTTTGATAAGAAAGTGAGCAGCATTCTGTGGTCAGCCTCCCCCTGTTTACAGCTTTCACATTATTATTATTATTTTTTTAATTCCTGACCCCCTTGTGGCGTTTCCCTGCTTGCTTTTCACCACGCCAATTAGCTGTAGAGCTTTTTAACGAGCAAGCCATTAGTTCTAATTAGGATTCGGTTAACTGCAGCATAATAAAAGGCAAAAGCCATCATTTTGAAGGATGGCGATGTTGCCGCCGAGCCGCACGGAAAACAGCTGTTGACTCGTCTGAGAGGGTCAAGCTATGAACAAACACTCCCCCGAGCGCAACAACAGCACAGCGCGTCTCATTTTACAAAATGATTTGCATGAAAAATTAAGAGAAATAAGAYGAGCTGACGATCAGGGAAATAATAATAAACAAATCGGCATTTCAGTTCTGTCGACCGTAAATGACTGAGCTAATCTGATCAGACCTGCAACAAATCCTAAAGGTCAAATCATCTCACCTGTTCTGATACTGCAGCATCAACTCCAGCACATCTGAGGAGTAACGACCAAACAAGGGGACATCATGAAGACGAAGGAACGCTCCACACAGGCTGTGGGGTTGTAAAGAATATTCCACAATCCAGAACATCCAACAGAGCTTTAAGAAATCCAGTGTTTGCCCCACAGCATTAAAAGCCTGGTGGGCCATCAGACTTTATTGCCCCCATCTAACAGGCTAAAAGCGTTGTTTGTTTATTTAGAGCAGAGGTTCGGAAACTAGGGTCCACGAGAGGTATCTTGGGGGTCCTCAAAATATTTAACTAATTGTTAATTTGGCTTTTATTTTAAAAAATGCATGGAATAACTATTAAAACAAACATAATAAACTTAATAAAAATATATATTCCCATGGCATTTAAGGGTTGAAATGACAATAAATTGTCTTTTAAAACAGCATGGGGTTTATGAGGGGGTCCCTGGAATCTTTTCRTCCTTGTAAGTCAGACCCAAATGGCTTGAGAACCACTGATTTAGAGCACGTGTCAAACTCAAGGCCCACAGGCCAAATATGGMCCAACACTAGATTTTAKGTGWCCCACGAGAGCTTCAAAGATGTRTTAATGTCTCCATTTTAATCTCCATTTCGCTGCATTTTTGTTGGCTACTTTTGCTGCRGCCCAATTGCACTGGGAAGTGGGAATTTCCCTCTAACAAGTCGTAACAGTAGGAATTTCTTGTTGGAAAGTGGGAGAGGCGGCTACTCACCCCAAATCAACAGCTAGGCATTATTAGCTAACCGCTAAGACAATTAGTGTCACAGTCTTGCAGCCGAAAACTGGTGGGACTGAAGGAAACCTGTTAGTTTGATTCTATTGGTTTAATTTGAGGGTGGGCGGGATCATCTGTGAAACATCAGCCAATCCAAACCAGAGTTATAGCTCTGAGTAAACACTTTCACAATAAAAGCATTTCTTTGATCGAGTTTATAAATACCATTTGTGTTAGTCAAACAACAAATAACAGATACTTTGACATATTTCACATGWTGTCAAATTTTATATTTATTTAAACTTTGTAAATGTCATTTTATTTCTTTTTGATGCTCTTAGCTTGAAGTTTAGCTACTAAAGATGCTACACACGGTGCCAGACACGTTCAGCACTGCTTGTACGAGGAGAGTTTTTGTTTAGTTTGGGATAAATGGCATAAAAATATTAGTTTTACACTTTTGATTGTTTTTAGTGGACTTAAAATTAGAGGAAACCAATTTAGTGGAAACTAAACGGTCCGCTAACATTTCCAAAGTTAGCRAAAAAGCTAATCCGCTAAATGRGAAGCTAGTTCTGCTAGTTAGYGGGTTAACAAGAAGGTGCAGAGGTCAGTTGAAACTACATTTGAACTTTTGTAGCCGTTTAATAGTTCCTTTTAAATTTCCGGTTTTAAGGTGACCAATGAAAGAACGCTAATCTTTTATTTTGTTCTGTAAGTGGCGGGTAAAGTTTMCTGAGATTTCAGCAGTAAAACAAACCTAACTGCTGAACAGAAGGCCCACTTTTGGTTCTGTAAAGACATTTCCCTTCTATAATTTCTTTCAGGTGAGGCTGCATCTCATTACCTGAAAACAGAACTGCTGGCAGACAGCTGTCTTTGCTAATGTGAGGGGGGGGCTGGGGACTGTTGCTGCGGCGGCAGCGTGGTGCAGCTGAAGGTGCAATCTGACAGAAAGGTACACACGACGGAGAAGCGGGCGGAATGAAAACGAGGAAAGATAAAGAAGAGGAAATGAGCGACTGGTAACGCACGGGAGTTGCGGGGCTCGGCACAAATCGCGGCAGATTACGGAGCCCGCGGAGATCTTTCGACTCGTGTTCCCGCCTTCTGTTTGACATGAGAGTGAGCGGGATGATCCACCGTGCTCAGAGGCACGCAGGCTCTGCTCCCATCTGGGCTTTGAACCTCGCGCTCACCTCTCGCTCGGGTCTCCGGTGCGTGGTGGCAAAGTGTCAGACAAAGAAATTAAAGATGGCAGTTTACAGGGGCTGGGGGGTGGTGGAAGCGCTCGGCTCTTTTGGTTACGCCGCTCCCGAGGAGAAAACTTGACAAATTGATTTAAAAGGATAAAATACAAAACCCTGCAAACGTTCCCCCCCCACCATCACCACCTTTTAAAACATATTTACCGCCTCTCCTGTTCCCGTTTTGTCACTTTGGGAGCGTTCTCCCCGTTTAGGCACTCATTTATTTTTCATACTCGTAATGGCACTTCTTTTGCAGCTATTGTCATCCATCAGGTTTTCTTTGTGTTTTCATGTGAGATTAAATGCGAGTTCATRCGGCGTGTGCGTGTTTCTGAAAGCGGCGCGCCTGCAAGTGTGTTCTCAAATCCAAGGACTGTTCCTTTTTTTTTTTTTTTTGCTCGCAGCTGTCCCATATTAGAGATCAGCCACTTATTCCCCAGGCGGTGACGGCTTTTCTGAGCTCCTGCTAATTGGCTGTAATCTCCTTTTTTCCTCCTYTTTTTAAGTTGAAAGCCGGCGAGCCTCCAGCCCCGGCAGTTTACAGGCAATTAACGCCAAAGCAACACCGATTTTTCTGGTCAGAAGCGGCGTTCCTGTCACGGTTTATCTGATCTGGGGAGCAGGATTGACTCCTCCTGCGTGGCGGGCCCTCGGTGTAAACAGCTACTCAGTAGTGGGGCCTTCTGGGGAAGAGCAGCTATGAGGGGGGATTTTGGTCTGAATCTCGGCGCGTCYGTGGGGATGGCGGCGGGGGTTTTGGGAGGATCGCAGGGGCTTCCTTCTCAGGCGCTGATGAAATAATAATGCACAGAGTTGGTAAGGCTGAAATTTGCACATGAAAATCCTCTCCCTTCGCGCTCCTTGCGTCGACGACAATCCCTGCCTCTCGCAGTTTATATGCAAATGAAGCCTCAGCTCGTCTTCCTCGTCCTCAGAGAGTCGCCAAGCCGAGCCGGAGAGAGCCAGAGCGAGAGACAGAGAGGGGCTTTTTTGTTGTGTTTTGTTTGTGTTTGTCTTGTTTAAAGGGATTCTTAAAAGATGATAATATATTTTAATTTTTCCCTTTGTTTTTTTTTTCTCTTCCTCTCTGAATATGCAGATCCTCCGAAGAGTTTGACTTTTCTTTGTGTGTTTAATTGCAACATAATGCCGGTAGTCTAAATAAAGTGTTTTTTTGTTTTCCGCATTAAGACTTTTAAAGTTTCTTCTTAAACAGACGAGATTCGTCTTTCCTCAAGAGTCTCCTCCGTCTCTCAGGTTGATGATAATTAACTCGTGATGTGAATAAAGTTTCTTGGCCTTTAACTTCACGTTTAGGAATACGGTGCGCCAAGTGTAAAATAAAACATTAAAATACATCACTAACACGTTTTCATTATTTAGCTCGCTTTCTGAATGTAAAATCCTACTTAAATAATTTTCTACTAACATTTTATTCCTGTTTAGCTCACTGTTCTGACATTTAGCTATTTTTTACTAAATGCTAAAAAAATATGTAAAATCTAAATGTAAAAGTTAAAATATAAACTGAAGTTTTCATTTAGTTATTTCAGAATGTAACACAACTTTTGCTGTTGGCTCTTTGCTCTTAGCATAGCATCTGTCAATGCTGCTAACGCTGCTAACATTGCTAACGCTGCTAACATTGCTAACGCTGCTAACGCTGCCCTACAAGACATCAAACTTGCAGTTTTGTCTGGTGTCTTAGCTGCATGTTAAGCTACTGGACCACAGGCACCATCCATGTTTTCTTAATGAGCACATTTTAAATCTGCACAGTGTTAGCAGCGTTAGCGGTTGCTTTTTGTTGCAGGACGACGACATCTAACTTTGCTAATGCTGCTGAAAAATGACATTCAAAATTTAAAATCAAGATGTGTTTGTTGGAAACAATATGGGTGGTACTTGTGGTCCGGCAGTTTGAAGTTCAGCCGCAACTGTAGGTTTGATGTCTTGTAGAGAAACAATAGCAGCGTTAGCAGCATTAGCAGCATTAGCAGCATTAGCAGCATTAGCAGCGTTAGCAGCATTAGCAGCATTAGCAGCGTTAGTGGTTCCCGTTATCTCAGGGTGATGATGCCAAAACAAAAACAAAGCGACACGTAAATAAAAACTTCAACATTTTAGCCACAACATTTATATTTAACTTTTACATTTAGATTTAGGACTTATTTAACATTTACATCATCCAGGCTGTATAACTGTAATGCTCTGCTGTATGGAATCAGCCAGTCTTCCATTGCTCGTTTACAAATGGTTCAGAGTGCAGCAGCCTGATTTCTAACAGGCACAAGTAAAAGAGAACAGCGAAATATAAGAACACTGAGCTAAATAATTTAAATATGTTGGAAACTTTTTAACACCCAGAAACTGAGCTAAATAATGATGTTAGTGACATTTTTTAACATTTTACTTTACACTGCGCCACATTTACAACTGGTTCCTCTGGTTGTGTCTCAGTTCAGGGGTGGTGGCCGCTTACATCACTGCCCCGCGCCGTAGGCTGTCCCAAATCATAGACGTATACTCATGCAGACAAAAAGAAAAAAAAAAGCCTAGGCTGAGGATACCGAGTACGGAGCCCGCGAGGGGACATGGGGGGATTTTTTTTCTTTTGCGTTCCCACGCAATAATATTGCGTTACCTCGAAATACTTTTGCATTATCTCGCAATATCTTTGTGTTACCTCGCAATACTTTTTCGTTGCCTCGCAAAATTGCTTTGCGTTGCCTCGCAAAATTGTTTTGCGTTGCCTCGCAAAATTGTTTTGCGTTACCTCGCAAAATTATTTTGCGTTCCCACACAAAAGTTTGTTTTGTATATGAACTGAATTAAATCTGACTTTTATTTTGAAATATCCAGTTACCAAAACAGGATGTGTCGCCACAGTTCGTGAAATTGACATTGATGTTGCGTGGCTGCACTGTTAAAAAATCGGCATATAACATACCATACTTCCATRCGTGGCTGTGTGATATATTCATTCTGAAGCTGAATTAAAGCAGTAGGCTAACTCGCTAATAGTGAACACGTGAATGTGTTAATATACCGGCAGGCACAACTGTGATAAACGACTTTTGYGGGGAAACGCAAAAGGTATTTTGAGGTAACGCAATACTATTGAGTGGGAATGCAAAAGAAAACAAATCTCCTGTTTCCCCTCCCGGGCTCCGTACCCCAGGATGCAATGTGTCGTCAGCAAACTAAACAGAAAAACTAAAACAGAGGTTTTTATTATTTTACCATGAAGTTTGGAAATTTATCACGGATCAAATAATTCACTTTTAAATGTAAGTTTAGCAACTTAAGATGCTTATGCAATGGCTCATGGTTTGTTTAATAAAATGACGAGAGTTAGCTTTAGCATCTTAAGCATATGAGAACAAATTGTGGCTCAAGAGGCTGAAAAGTGGCCCTTTAGTAATTTCCATTTGGCCCCTCACCTCTTCAAAATAAAACAGGAAAAACCCTGTAAAGCTGTCTGTAAGGACACCCGTCCAGGGTCCAGACTGTCAGCTTTACTAATTAATTCTTTTAAATTAATTACCCCGACAGTGACTTGTTTACAAAACAAGAATTAGCTGGAGGTTTCCTGTAACTCCCGTTTCGAAGAAGTCAGTCGGACGAACGATGGCGGGGAGGGGGAATCCAGGGAGAAGACGTGGTGGTGAGGGGCTTCGTGTCAGCCTCGGCTCCTCAGTCATGGACAGTTAGTTAAAGCAAACGCAGGCGGGACCCCGGAGAGAAGGCCGGGCGGAGGAGAGTGCCAATCACAGCCGAGCCCTGGGCCTTCGCCGGTACAGCTCGCCTTGAGCAACTTTTTATTAATTTAATAAAAATCCCGCAGAGACGGCAGCCACGTGGACTTTTTTTGTACCCCTGCAGACAACAGAGCGGGTTGGGCCTAATGAGACGTTCTGCTCATCATTTATATGTTCCCGCACAAACACAAAACGTGTGCGTGCTTTTTGTGAAAACACACATTTCTGCATGCCAGAGGCGCTGAATGTAGAAAAACCCACAAACCTTTTAGTCATGAACACAGTTTTAGTTTGCAACAGAAGACACAAAACTTGTTTCATCATGATTAAAGGTGCTGGTTATAATAGATTTGTTTGTCAACAAATAATTAGTTATTAATTTGTTACACACAATTACTAAAAATAAAAGTATTATCACTAAAACCTAATGAGACATCAAGTTAACGGTTTATTAGTTATTACTTCCTGATTTATTCCATATTATGTGGACTTAATTTTTCTGTTTTTACTCAAATGTAACTGAAGTAACATGGCTAGAATGTTTAAAAATGTGATTTTCTGAGGTATTACTGAAGAATTTCTTCACTTTCAGAAAGAAATAAACATATAATAGAGTCTATTTACCATTTGGGTTCTCATAATTGTTTCTTTTTCAAAATCTAGATTAAAATATTTAGGTTCTCTGCCAAKTTTTGACATCAAAACGATGGCAAGTTTGTGAAATGTGTGAATATTTACTCAGTTATTTGTATTTGCAGACTTTATGGTGCATCTGGTGAAAAAAAAAACTATTACAAAAATATATTCATATTTTCTCTCGAACACTGCTGTTTATTTATTTATTTATTTATTTATTTATTTATTTATTTATTTATTTATTTATTTCGACTAGATAAAATAGGATTAGGCTTAAACTTCAAGTCAACCTGATTCAAGATGGCCGCCACAACTAAAACACAAAAATGGCTTCAACTCAGTCAGCTTCAGTTTTACAGCTATTAAGCTGAAACACAATGTGGTAATAGCTGAAAACAATTCTCTTGACAAACTGTGTGAAAACCTTGGGTTAATAWCAATAATTAATTATAAATTGAGTTGCATTAGCTAGCTGGTGCTAACCGCTATTAGCATCAGCTAGATAGAAYTTATTTTAGGAAACCAGACTTAATGTTGAGCTCAAACTAAAGTTAAAAAAATGTTGTTTTTACTGACTTAATTTTAATTAAAGTGGGCATTGTTCAACTTTTTTTTAGCGAATTACATTTTTACTAACTTTGAAAACAGGTTAGCGTAACAATTAGCTTCCAAATTTGACTACTAAAAGCTAACTGAGAAGCATCAACAGGTTTGTGTTAGTCTTCAAATCAAAGTAGATGTGATGCAAACTGAGTTGTCTTCGCGGTTAGCAGTTAGCTTCTGCAACTTTTTACATGTTTAGCATTAGCAATGCTATCTTTAATTGGCATATTATGAGTTAGTGAAGCTAACTTTTTGACTTAACTGTGCCTATCAAATTTTAAAGTTAAAACTTTTTGACCCCAACCCAACCAGTGACCCCAAAAGCAGAACACTAATCTAAATATTAGTTGCACTAACCTTAAAGCACTAACTCAAATACTCTRGTCCCCTAACTCTAAAGCACTAAYGCACTAAAAAATTTAGCAAAAACTAATTCTAAAGCACTAATATAACCCAGATGACACATGAAACATTCTTCAAAGTCAACATAAGATTTACTGTGTGCAGAATGTTGTCACTTAATGCTCTTGGCGGCCAAATGGGAGTCACCTGTAGGCCACATTTGGCCCGTGGGCCTTAAGTTTTACATGTGACCTTTTAGATAAGCGACACGCATATGAACAAAATATGACAGCTTCCACCCTCAACAGTGAACAATAATCATGATAAATAACATTTAAAGACCTCAGTTAGTGCTTTATGCTAAAAATTTAGCAAGAGACAATCCACTAATGAATAAAAAAATAGCAAAAGCCCTAAAGCACTAATCAGGAAATGAGTTCCTCTGTTAGTGCTTTAGGGGAAATGTGCCCACGAACGCCCAAAGGCTTTAAAAGCGAGCAGTGTGTGCTGAAGTTTTAGCAACATGTTGCACATTTCTTTCTCMACAAACAGATGTAAAAAAATATTATTTTTGTTATTGAGGTGAAGTTGCTTCACGCTCTCTTCGGAGTAAACTTCTTCACTTTTAGAAGCAATGGGGGGGTCCGACTGGGAGAGCACGACGCATTATGACGCCGGGCGTCAGAGGAACCGATGGGAGTCATTAGACGGGTCAGCCTCTTCGCCTCCTCTCTGACGAGGAGACGCKGCAGCAGCAGGAGGGACCAGAGGAGGACACCTTAACAACCTCCACCCGACGCTGTGCACCTCGCAGCTCCGGTGGGGTGGGGGGGGACGCTGCCTGCTGTCAAACAGCCGAAGGACCCGCCGGTTTCGCCCGCCTGTAATGCAAAGTCGTGTGTGTGTAAATATATGTGGCTGCATCTGCTTGTGGAGACATAAATGTGTGCATCCTGCTGTCTCCATAATTTTGCAGCCCCCCCATTCCTCCATCATGTCTCCCCATCTCGCTCTTTGGCTCTGACTTTTCCACTCACCCCTTCTGTCTCCGCCATCACTCCATATATTCATGAACTTTCTGTTTATCATGCATGAAAATACCGACAGGGCAGGGGGGGGAAATAAAAACAACAACAAAAAACAAAAAGACAAACAGGGTGAATGATAATTTTTTTCCCTTTTTTTTTTTTTTTTGTTTCGTCTGGTTGCAGGAGCTTCATCCTCCAGGGACGAGAAGACCCCCGGCTTCCATCTTCTTTTTCTGTCCTTCCC
>NW_013952415.1:1820758-1825153 GCF_001266775.1 Austrofundulus limnaeus | reverse complement strand
CCCCCCCTCCCCCCCCTCCCCGGGTGTCTCACGTTTTCTCTTATAGGATATAAATTAGTTTTTTTTTTCTTTCCCCCCTTCTTCTTTTCCACCACGTCTGATATTTTTCACCTCGATGTTTGTCAAACAAGTCAGTCGTCGGCGTAAAATAAAACTCCACTTCCGTCACTTCTGAGGCRTCTTTTGTATTCTGATCAAGACGTGCTGGTCTTCAAAACAAAACAAAGTAAATAAAAACAAACAAAACACTTGAGCAACAGATATTTTTTCACTTTTTATTCGCGGTGATCTCTGTCTGCTACGCGTTTTCCGTTGTCGAAAATGAAAAGAGCCGACGGAAATGTGCTCAGACAGCTCCWGCGCCCGTGTGTTTTTATTATTCTTTATTTCCTCCCTTCCTTCACCAGGAAACTCTCTGTGATTACCGTTTTGATTTCATTGTCAACGCCTCAAATCGCTTCCCGCGGTTTTGGGATCGGGCCGACGTGTCCACCCCGGCGCCCCGGCGCRCGCCACCTCTAATTCAAGCCCTCTCATCGTGTCGGCTCCAGATGTTTCGTGTCAAAATGGATCCTGAAATGAAAAAAGGGGAGAGGGGGAGAAGCAACATATTTCTGTGTTTGTTGAAACGACTTTGAAACTCCTTCCAGGCGAGCAGGAGGAGACGAGCCCGGTGTTCGCCTTGATGCCGCGTTTCTTTCTTCTCCTCCGTCTGAAGCGGCTGCCAGGAGAAGGAAAACTGCGCCGCAGATTGGTTAATTTGGATCTTGTCGTTTTTATTCTTTTTGACAACGCGCATTAATTATCCCCTCTGTACCGTGTAATTGGTCCGTCTTTGTAGTCCCCGGCAGAGGACTAATGACTTCCTGGTTCTGCGCGGGTACCCCGCCGCCAGGAGGCGCTGAGAGGAGCGGGGACCCCCGTGTGTTGATTTATTTATCCGTGTCTGGATTAAAGCCCCGCGCACCTGATGAAGGGGATGTCAGAGGAGCTCTGACAGCCTCAGAGGCGGCGGAGTGCGTGAGATTTGGTCGCCGCGTCGGCAGGAACACGGAGTGTCGATGGCATCTTTGAAGTCCTGACAGACGAGAGCCTCTGAACATCCCCTTAATCTCGCCTTCCTCTCAGGAAACAGGCAGGTTGCGAGCAGCCCCCCCCCCTCCCTCCCTCCAACCGTGGTTTGCCTTATTCTCTTAATGACACAAACCATTCAGCGACCAAGCGTGATAGCATTTCATCTGGTGTAATGTGTGGTGGCTGCTCACTTCAAACGGCTCCAGGAGCCAGGACATGAACAACACGAGCCCCCCTCTTTTTGACTCGCGCACGCTGTTTGATTACGCTGATTGTTTCTGTGAGCTCACCTGAAGCAAATTCAACAAATCTGCTGCATGTRGTTGGAAATCAGATCAGTGACAACATACAAGTCATGGAGCACGTATTGACCTTTGGAATGATTCATTTCACGAGAAGATCGACCATTATGGTTGTTTTACCTCCGTATCTGTAAACTCAACTGAGATTTAGTCTTTTTTGTGTTTCGTAGGGTCAGTGTCAGCTTCTACCATGCCAAATTTAACTTAGTTTATGTAAAATTGACTAGATTTTAGCCATTTTTGTGTTCTGTAAGGTCAGTCGGCTGGGGCAGCCATCTTGAATCAGTTGTAGATGTACATCAAATGGTTATTTTTCACTACATTTTGCAAAAGTTTTAACTAAAGATTACTTTCAATCAGTTTGTGCTCAAAGTATGTGTTAATGGACACTCTCAGCTACTACCAGACCAAATTTCAACTCAATATCTGTAAAATYGACTAAATTWTAGCCATTTTTGTGTTCTGTAAGGTCAGTCGGGTGTGGCAGCCATCTTAAATCAGTTGTAGATGTCCGTCAAATGGTTATCTTTTTCTAATAATAGGCAATGTTTTTAGCAAAGATTACTTGTCATCTGTTGATGCTCCTAGTATGTTTTCAGGGAGACTCTCAGCTACTACCACACCAAATTTTAGCTCCATATCTACAAAACTGACTAAATTATAACCATTTATGTGTTTCGTAAGGGTCGTGGGCTGATGCAGCCATCTTCAACAACATTTAGRTTTTGTCAAACGCTTTTGGGAAATGTTACTTGCAATCAGTTTGTGCTCAAAGTATGTGTTCATGGAGACTCTCAGTTACTACCAGACCAAATCTTAGCTCAATATCTGTAAAATCGACTAAATATAACCATTTTTGTGTTCTGTAGGGTTAGACAGTTGTGGCAGCCATCTTGAATCAGTTAGTAGTCTATCAAGCAGTAATTTTTCCTTTAGTTTTGGCAAAGGTTTTGACTAAAGATTATCTGCTGGTGCTGATATTATGTTTTTGGGGAGACACTCAGCTACTGCCACACCAAATTTGAACTCATTATCTGTAAACCTAATAAAATTACAACCATTTTTGCATTATGTAAGTCRGGTGTGGCAGCCATCTTRAATYAGTTGTAGATGTTCATCWAATGGTTATCTTTTTCTARTTATTGCCAATTTTTTAAGCAAAGATTACTTGCCATCAGTTTGTACTCTAAATATGTGTTGGGGGTTACTCTCAGCTACTACCATGCCAAACCTAAGCTCAATAGCTGTAAGACTGACTGAATTTTAGCCATTTTTATGTTCCTTTAGGTCAGTCGGTTGTGGCAGCCATCTTGAGCAGCGTTTGCTACAAGTATTGCCAAAGATTTAATCAAAGATTACATGCAATCAATTTGCCCTCAAATTATGAGTTGTTGGTGATTCTTGGCTACTACCACGCCAAATCTAAGSTCAATATCTGTAAAATACAGTAAATTATAGCMATTWRTGTGTTCCAYAAGGTCAGTCGRCTTTGGCYGCCATCTTGAATCAGTTAGATGTCCATCAAATATACATTTTTTAAGTTATTAACAAAGTTTTAAGCAAAGATTACTTGCAATAAGCTTGTGCTCCAAATATGTGTTGGGGGTGACTCAGCTCAGCGACATCAGATCTGAAAGGTATAATTTGTAGCGCTCCTGGCGACCTTTCACCAACAGCGTTACCTTTTATTCCCACTAAAAGACGAGCCGTTATCGAAATGATGTCAGAAAAAAAGACGACCTCGCATCACTCCACGCTTCATCTGGGGCTTATTCCCCTTCGCCTCTCCATCCTCTCCTACCTCGAAGCCTGAGCCGGAGTGGAATCAGAGGGTCGGCGGCRGTGGAGGAGCAGATAGAGGGAGGGCGACGGGGTTAATTACTCCATTACTGGGTGGATCAGCCAGGAGCTGTTTAAACAGGCCCCAGTCAGCGGGGGGATTAGGCCTCATTACTCCGGCTAAAGTTGCGCCCACCTCTCCTCAACTCCTAACCGCAGCTTTATTTTGCAGAATATTCACAGAACGGAATGAAGAAGGGGGTAAAAAAAATAAAAAAGGAGATCAGGAGCGAGCAGGAGGGTCGGGACAGGTGAGAAGAAGAAGAGCAAACAGCGAAGTAAAATAGAGCTTAACTCCGGCGGATCGCCTGTATCATCACCTGAGCTTTGCCAGGGCTACAATTATCCCCCAAAATGCCCGAGCGTGGCAAGATTAGGATCAAATACTCGGGTTACCCTCMCCTCCCTCCCTCCCACCGAACCGGACCACATCTTCAGCGTCCTCCCTCCTCCTCCTCCGGGTGTCTGATGTCTCGGGGTGATAATGAAGATGCTCTCGTTTACAGGAAAGACTCCTGAAATGAGGCTGGTGTTGGTGCTGAATGAGTGAAGCGCCGCGGCTCGGTTTACCGGCTCTGCAGGGCGGGAAACTCTTTGAGTTCACCGTAAAACGGAGGGATTAAAGGAGAYGACAAAAAGTTGTACCAGTCTGGATTATTTTCTGTGTTTAACTACAGAAACTGAATAATGAGCACAGAGGAACCACAAACTTAAAACTGAAAGGTGCAGAATGTTAGCTAAAAGAAGCAGAAGACTAATTGAAATGAGCAGAGAACTAGCTAAAAGATAAAGAGCGGTAGCTGAAAGAAGTCAAAGACTAGCTAAGAGCTAAAATGAGCCAAACACTAGAAAAAAGCAGAGCTGTAGCTAAAAGCAACAAAACCTTAGTTAAAAGAAGCAGATAACTAGCTAAAAGTAGCAGAAGTCTAGCTTAACGATGAACACTGGCTAAAAGATGAACACTAGCTAAAGAGTGCAGAGGACTAACTAAAAGAAGCAGAACACTAGCCGAAAGATGCAGAACACTGGCCGAAAGGAACAAAACACTAGCTAAAAGATGAAAAACACTAGCTAAGAGCTGAAATAAGCTGAACACTAGCTGAAAGATGCAGAACACTAGCTGAAAGGAGCAAATTTTTAGCTAAAATTAACAAAACACTAGCTGAAATTAACAAAACAC
>NW_013952415.1:1817455-1818684 GCF_001266775.1 Austrofundulus limnaeus | reverse complement strand
AGGAGCTGAACACTAGCTGATAGGAGCTGAACACTAGCTGATAGGAGCTGAACACTAGCTAAAAGGTACAGAACACTAGCTGAAAAGAGCAAAATGCTAGCTAAAATTAACTGAACACTAGCTGAAAGGAGCTGAACACTAGCTAAAATGAACAGAAAACAAGCTGAAATTAACAAAACACCAGCTAAATAGAACAGAATAGCTGAAATTAACAGAACACTAGCTGAAAGGAGCATAGCAATAGCAAATTGCAGAAAAGTAGCTAAAAGGAGCAGAACACTAGCTAAAAACTAAAAGATAAAACATATTAGCAACTATTAAAAATAGCAGAAATCCAGTGAGGAGTGACAGGGAGGTTTAGGGGTCTTAAAGAAGCAGAAGACTAGCTAAAAGAAACAGTATTAGCTGCAAGCTAAAAGGAGCTAAACACTAGCTAAATAATAAGCAAGGAAAACATAAACTGACAGTTAAAGTAGCTGGAGCCAAGCTTAAAGTAGCAAAGGGCTAACCAAGATAAAAGGGAGAAATGTCAGTTTTATTTATAAAGTTTGAGGCCAGTTGTGTGTTCGCCCACGCCACCACCGCTAACCTGTCTGTTCCTGTCAACATCAACACGCCTCGGAGGGTTAAAGGGTTAACCGAAGCGTTACCACCGGCTCAGATGGCTAAAAACACGGATGTGGTCCAATTAGAAGACCCAACCGTGTGCTGGGAGAACTAATCCAGGGGGCTTTTCAGCACAGATTTGTGAGAGCTCGAKTTGTGATGTGTCGAAGTGCACGCTAAAAGTTTTGAGTCAGTGCCTCCTCCACTTCCCTCCGATCACCTGGAACGACAAAATAATGCCGGCGGATGAAACGCGTGGAGCCAGCGCCCCCCCACACTTTATCCTCCAGATCTCTCCAGAGGGCCGGCCCAAAGCGGTCGATGGGAATCCCTTTTTAGACGAGTCAAAATGGTGATTTACGCCACGACTCCAGAACACAGACTCTATTATATAATTGAGGACAAAAAAGAAATCGATGGAAGCAGCAGGATGTGGCGGCGGCAGGTGCTGCTCACGCCTTCGATCCATGTCTGGACCCGGATCAGCTTCAGCGGGCTAATCGCTCGAGCGGCGGGTCGATCTGAGGACGTAGCCGGTGGCGCTCTCTCATGGCATACGTTAACATGATTTCCCCTCTTGTTTCGCTGTTAACTAAAGAGCTGCACCTGAGGTTATTCAGAAG
>NW_013952415.1:1815286-1817325 GCF_001266775.1 Austrofundulus limnaeus | reverse complement strand
ATTTTAAACATAGCCTGAGGTGAGAGTGAGATTCTTCGCTCCGGTAACCTGAGCGAGCTGCAGGGTGGGCGGCTGAAGACAAGGATATTTATCCCATTGATTTTTGTAAAGCTGAAACAAGAAGATTTAGGGGGGGCTTGACTTTTAAAATTCCCAAGGAGCCGCCCGCCGCTCGGCCTCGTGGCCACAAACACACACAAACTCACACACAGGAAGTAGCCAGCGAGGAGTGTGAGGGAGGGTTTAGGGGCCTTGAGCTGCAAAGCTGTGCTGCGCTGCGGAATGATGTGGCCCAATGTGTGTCGGAGGAATCATTACAGCCGGAGCTGAACCTCCTTTTTGCTGCAAAGTGGAGGAGCGAGGAGACGACGGCGTCACAAAACATAAAGACGAGGCTTTGCTTCCTGCTGTCGAAGAGAGAGAGGGAAAACACACCAAAATCCAACAAATCGATAACAAACGCGAGGTGAAAAGGTAACCGAGTGTGACTCAGAACACAGGAATTTAACAAACAGCAGGTTTACTCTACAGTAATGATGTGYTTTCAGAATAAAAGTCTGGAACACAAATGTGTTTTATTTTGAAACGAGTCATATTTTAATAAAACCCTGTTAAAGATGTCTGTCACAGCTGATCAACACAAAAATATGTCAAACTCAGTCAATTTAACAGCTATGGAGCTCAAATTTGGTGTGGCAGTAGTTGAGAGTCATCCCTAAAACCTTCACAGAGGGCTAAACAATTATGCAACATTTACCTGTTAAAAATCAACCTGTATGTAAGCAAAAATATCTCAAACTCTGTCAATTTAACAGCTACTGAGCTGAAAATTTGGTGTGAAGTAGCTGAGAGTCATCCCTAAAACATKMTCTGAAGGCTAAAAGATTGGTCAACATCTTTGCTCGCAAGAGTCAACCTGTCCATTTGCAAAAATATCTCACGAACCAGTGGAGACTTTTTAATAAAACTCTCAGGAACTGATGAATCTGATTCAAAATGGCCGCCACAGTTAACTTTAGCAAACACATAAATGGCAACAATAAGTCATTTTAACAGCTATCGAGCTCAGATTTGGTGTGGGAGTAGCTGAGAGTCATACTCTGAGCGCTACACCAGATATTTGTTCAAACTTTGGTGTTCATGGCTTTCAGTTGGAAKGCATTCCTTCCAGTAAGTTATAACAAGGTTCCTACAGTTTAAGGCAAGTTAAATTTAACACTTTTGAAGACTTTTTAATGCCAAGTGAAATTAAATTTAAGACCAATTTCACAATAAACACAAATGACAAAAAAATAAAATAAAACTGTGGCAGAAACTCATGAATCAAAGTATTTTTGGTTGAATTATTCAAATATTGTTAATAGACCAATTGTTTTTATCCATATATAACTGCTATTTCACCAAACATAGCAAAAACCTTCTTTGCAGTCAGTTTTAAACTTAATTTAATTTCTGGAAATCCTCTAATGACCCAAAATTTGGAGTTCTCAACCCCCAGCTTGCTGTAGATGAAACCTTAAAGTGCCTGTGACATCAAATTCTTGTAAGAAATATGAACGTATTTTTGGAAAGACAACATTATTAACATATTAGAAAATGAATTTCACGTGGCTCAGATGGACAGTAGTTGAGATATTTGTACGTGAAATAACAGGAAGTGATGTCAAAAGGGAACATTTGAATGTGAATGTTTCAAAAATAAATAAATGTTACCAATTATTTTAATATTTGATAAGAATTACAGTCATCCTACTTACAATGTTAAACTTTTTAAGACTTCTGAAGACTGATTTAAGACCTTTAAGGTTAATTAAGGCCAAATTTTTGGATTGATGAATTCAAGTCCTTTTAAGGACCTGCAGGAACCCTGTATAATTTAGTCAAAATTTTCATTGGGTTTGGATATTAAGTTATAGACATAAATTTGTAAAACTTATCTGTTTTTGTTTCGTCACAACGGCACACGCGGTCTGAATAAAAGCCAGATATTTATCGGCCCACCATAGGTGCGCTGCACAGCATTAACATTCAACTAGATC
>NW_013952415.1:1801782-1813045 GCF_001266775.1 Austrofundulus limnaeus | reverse complement strand
CTGTTTACATTCAAACATTCCCCTTTGACATCACTTCCTGTGTCTTCACATGTGACTATCTCAACAACTGTTCCTCTCAGTGGCGTGAAATCTTTTTTTACAATACATTATCAATGTGATCTTTCCAAAAATACACTCATATTTATTATAAAAGATTGATGTCACAGGCACTTTAAAGCCCACATTTACYATAAACTACATTTCCCATAATGCTGGTTGAATATTTTAAAAGTTCAAAAGTAGCAGTCAGCCTGCAAAAATCATCATGTAAAATGTCCGTTTTGGCTACTTTTTCTGCAGCCCAGTTGTACTGGGAAGTGGGAATTTTCCACTTGCGAGTAGTATATTTAAACGGGCACAATGGGAATTCCCTGTGGGAAAGTGGGAGAGTTCAGACTCATCAGTGAATAAAACTCTTATTTTTACTTTTATTTGAATTACTGTATTATTCAGTTTGTCGTACATGTAGTACTTTTCAGTGTTTATAATGGTGCGGTCCAGTAGCACTGGGAAGTGGGAATTTCCTTGCTCCCATTTGTAAATTTAAACTGGAACTCTAGTGTTAATTCCTATTTGTATAGTGGGAGCGACTGCAACTACCCCCAGTTTCGATTTCAAGATGGCGGCTACTCGCAGCTTTAGCAAGTTAACTTAGTAACTTTTACTGTTAATTATTGTTCTCAATGTTTTGTTTAATCACTCACACAAGTAGTGTGTTTTCTGTGCATAATGTACATAAAATAAGTGTTTATTAACATGACGTACGTAGCAGAGCTCTCTTTTTGTCATTGTTTATATAGTAGCAGTGTTGYAGCTAGGTTAGCGATACAATCACCTGTCRGCTAACTGGAATGCGATTTCATATGGTTTGTTGGTAAATTACGTCACTACCAGTTCCCAGTTCCAGAATACGATGTAAGTGGAACGCWCCATAAGAGTTGTTAAAACACTGKTTCYRTGTAGGAAATACCAGGTAGAGCTCAGTTACTGTTTGTTAGCGGCGCTCAGAAACRTGACGTTTAGTCAAAATTAAACAGGAAACGTCGAAGTTAATTACAAACAAGTTTGACACCCGTTTTTAGACAGCTCTTGTGGGCCACGAATAAGACTGTAGTGGGCCACATTTGGCCSKCAGACCTCTAGTTTGRCACGTGACGTGGGAAGGAGAGAGACATCTTAAACATTTGATTTAATTTAAACTTCATCAAACTGTCGCTGAAACAACAAATAGGATGAAATTAATTATTTAGTCCACAAAAAACAAATCATCTCAAATATTTTCCACATTATTCCATCCACCCTCTTCCTTTTCTTTCTTTTTTTTTTTTTTGGTCCTTGTCAAAACTCTTCCTCCACCTGTCAGAGCGGCGCCCGAGTTCCTCCCTCCTCCTCCTCCTCCACGTCGTCGTCGCCCACCTCCTCCCTCTGCTGCCAGTTTTTAACTACACTCCACTCTGGCCTCTGCTCCACTTGTTACAGCCCCAACACGAGTGCAAACAATCAAAGTCTTTGGGAACGCTAAAATATGCATGGCTATCCGTGACAGACAGATAAAGCAGGGCAATTAGCCACGTAATCCGAGAGCACCGAACAGAACCGTCCCTCTCTCTCCCTTTACTCTCTTGGTCTCCATTAGTTAAATGTACTCCGTGTGTCGGCTCCCCATCAAATCAAGTAACACTTCCCCTAATTGGCTCATAAATAATACAGCAGGGCCCCCGCATTATAATTTCATCAGTGGTAAACATCGCGGAGGGCAGTTGGTAAAGAACCTATCCCTCATTAATTTCTTAATTTGGGCGGATGGAATGAAGGGGAAGTGCAGGAATGAAAGGTGGAGATCGGATGAACGGAGGGAGTCGGATCACCTCAGGCAGAGGAGGAGAGATGACGGCGATGCTGCTTTTGTTAAGAGATGTCAGATATTCAATCCAGGAGGAGGAGGAGGAGGAGGAGGGGGTGTCAGCACTGCTGCACCAAAAGGTGACGAAGGCCCCGCCGCCCCCACTTTTACAAACAAACACAAGTAAACACACTCTTGCTGTCCCCTATTCTCCTTTTGCTTTTCTTTTAAAAAAAACTTGATGAATATTTCATAACGAGGCGACATAAATATTCATTCTAATGGTTCCACACATTACCGGTACTCTTCCCCCCCTTTTTTTTTTTCTTAAATAAAAATAAATAACTCATTACGAATTCTGCATAACCAGGGCCCCCCACCCCCCAGAAATAAGTCCTCACTCCCACCGAGACGGAAAATTATCTAGATCAACCGCTCCGACGGCGTCCCCGGCTGTAACCGTGATGAAAATCTTGTACGCCTCGGCTCCGAGGTGGAGTTTTTTTTTTTTTTCAGCAGAAGACTCAAGTTCATTTGTGATTTCCATCATCGGCTGCAATCGCAGGAGAGGAAGAATCCCCGCATGATGAAATCCCTTTTGTAAAAGGCAATAATAGCCTTCCTGCCCTCGGCGGGTAAGTGTCATCCAAAACCTGCGATTATATTGCGTAACTTTTAAGGGGATTTCACCTTGCCGTGTGATGGATGCTGCGGAATATGAGGTGTGAGAATGTGACACCCTCTGATCTCTGAGAGACGGGGGTATTAAAGACAATTCTCGAATGAGCTCGTCTTATAAAAAGAAAAAAACGGAGCCGAGAGCCCTTCAGCCATCAAAAGAAAAGTTAAGCGCTCCACTTTCTCGGTGAGGGTTGCCACCTGAAGGCAATCTGTCTTGGCTGGAACCTGACTTGTCACCGTTTCTTCTTCTTCTTCTTCTTCTTTTTTTTTGTCTTGTCACTTGACTGAGCCAGACTCTGATGGAGACAGACACCCGTCACCGGCTGCGTTTACGGAAAGTGGCGTGACGTCTCGGAGGCCCCGTTCAGCTGAACGGGTTGGAGCTCCTGCTGAAGCTGGCGAGGATTTAACTTTTCCGCTTCCCTCCGTCATCCTAAAGGAGAAAACCAAAAGGTTTGAACGAAGGCAGCAAAGAAACACAGTTAACGTCGACTAGACAGGAAACGTCGCGTTCCTGAGCACCACTAAACAAAAACTGAGCTCTACCTGGTATTTCCTGCATAGGAACAGCGYCATTTTATAAACACTGAAAAGCACTACGCGTACAACTGACYAAATGTGAAATAAATAAGAAATATCATTAAAAGTAAAAATAAGAGAGTTTTACTCACTGTTGATTTGTTGTGAGTAGYGGCCATCTTTAAATCTCCCATTTTACAACAGGGAATTCCTACTGGAGGGGCATTTCTGTTAAAATTTACGACTTGTAAGTGGGGAATTTCCACTTCCCAGTACAAACTGGGCTGCAGCAAAAGTAGCCGAAATGGAGATAATTTGCAACTTAGTGGTGGAGTTCTGTCATTTTGCAGTTAAATTAATCAACGTGCATTATGGGAGATGTAGTTCATGGTTAGTGCTGGCTTTTTAAAGTACCCGTGACATAAAATTTTCATAACAAACATGAACGCGTTTTTTTGGAAAGACAACATTGATGACATAACGCAAAAAGAATTTCACGCCGCTGCAATGAAYGGTTATTGAGATATCTGCATGTGAACGAACAGGAAGTGATGTCAAAGGGGATTGCTACAACAGCTGACAACACAGACTGTAGAGAAGAATCTGATGTTTCTGTAGATTATTTTGAGTCACTATCAGAAATATTAAGAAGAGTCAGAGTTAAAATAATAYTGTTACAATAATAAAAAGAACCAGGGAGTTTCCTTTCGTAAAGTTCCCCTTTGATGTCACTTCCTGTTTCACTTTAGCTGAGCTAAGTTCTGAAGAAAGTATGCCATTTATGTGACAAAATGTGTAAAATCATGTATTATGTCAAGTTTCTTAAATATGAAGATATTTTCTTTGACTTTTTGTATTTGAGTTATAAACAAGTGATTTTTTTTAAGATTAGGTAAATATTGCTCTGCAATAAAATAGTTTTGTTGTACCACAAAAAACAAATGCCTTTTTAGTTTAAARTAATGTTTTATCTCTGTCATGTGTTACCTTTCATTTTAAATCAAACCTTTAAACTAAATATGTGCAAAATACTTAAAAAATGTGTTGAATTAGTTATTAAAATAAAATTTAAACAGAAATTTCACTCATATGTGCTAAAAAAAAAACATCTAAAGGTTTGTCTTTTGATTTTAGTCTGGTTTTGCCCTCAGTTTTGGTCTGGGTATTGGACCTGATCAGCTAATTTTATCACATCAATACATTTTTGAAGCTCTCGTGGGCCACATTTGACCCACAGGCCTTCAGTTTGACACAGTTTACACGACAACAAAACGTTTCTTTCTTTTTTTTGCAATGCTGAAGCTTTTTGAATCGAGGTGTCAGACTGGAGGGTATTTTGTAAACACTATCGCGCTTTATGGCTGCAGTCAGATAGTTTTTCTGTGCAAGCTTTGTTTTGTGTCAGTCGCCCTTTTCACCAGGTGAGAGTGACCCAACCTCTTCCTTGGTCCGAACAAACGTTCACCTGTTCATCATTTATGGATGTGACTGTTTTCATCCTGGAGACCGGAGCAACTGCGTACATTCATGTGTCACTGAAACACAAAAAAACATTTTTTTATTCAAATATTCATAATAAAATTGACATAAAAAGAGATAAAACAAGCCTTTTTTATTCTAATTATGAGTAATTTCCATTCTAATTTCAAATATTCATAATTTCCATTCAATCTAATTTCCCTTTGGGATCAATTGAATTTAATTAATTTGTTGTACATGATCTATTATAAAAGTTCAGGAATGATTCAGACCTCATGGAACGATTATGAGCATTAAGTRTCTTACCTGACGTAGGTAGCCTTTTGGATGACCTGTTTGGCAAAATTGTTTAATTCCGACAYGAAAATAAGTTCACAAAGATTTTTTTTTTGTGCAGAACAGTCATTGACRTGGAACTTTGTGGTCATTTGCAAATGCAAATAGCAGCAGCTAGCTGTATCACTTCCTACATCCATCAGTTCATTTATTTTCTTTGCCCACGGGATCCTGAAGAGCTGGTGGTGAGTCCATCCCAGTGCCGTGCAGAGACAAAACGAGACACATAAAGGGACAATTTTGAGTTTCCAAATAACTTCCRAGAAGACCGGAACAGAAACTTGGTCCGTTTTCTTGAAAATCTCCCGCAATTTTGAAGATGCAGCTCAAAGAGTTTCCTGTTTGACCTCCAACCTCTGAGATACAAAACATCAGAAGGGGTTAACCAGCCTGCACCTCCTCTTTTCACTTAATTACAGCAGAACCAGAGGGTCCGACTGAGGTTGTGGGTGGGTGGGGGCATGTTGAGAACGAGCCTAATTAATGTAGCAGTAAAAAGTGGGCCGCCCTCTGCGCGCCCGTTCTCCTGCTCGGCATCAGTTCCACTCCAGCGCCCTCAAAGGCAGGAACAAATCGCCACTCTAATGATGGACACCCCCTCTTCAACAGGACCTCTGGGCTGGTCTCGGGTCACCGCCTGCCTCCCCTCCAGGGAGCGGAGTCGAGTGGAGGGGTGTGGACCGGGGTTTGGGGGGGTGGGGGTGGTTTTGACAGCCATGTTCACCMCATCAGCGGTGAAAAGAGCTGAAAGCGACCTCGCGTACGACTTCATTAGCGCTGACAAGTTTCGGGGAGGATGCAGCTCAATTTAGACGACGTTAGAAACAGAGGAGCGAGGCCTCGTGGGGGAGTGAAGTGTGAGGAGGGGGGCTGGCGGCGGCGGGGGTGGGGGGGAGTCAGACGAAACTCTGTTTCTGTTTCGACGTGATTAAGGCGTATTTCCTGCCCCTCAAACTTTACAGCCGACTGCAGATAACGGGCAAACTTGGGAGGAAAATAGAAGATTTGTCGGAGTTTTGTAATCATCCACAACGTCCTACTTCCATCTAAAGTTCGACAGAAAATAAAACAGATGTTTCTGCGTGCATGGATCTCTAAAAGGCTTCCAAAACACGATGAAGACTTAAATCTAGAGGCTCTATTTATAAGTTTTAAGAAGGTTCATCTGATTAGGATGCAGACCCAGAACTCGCTGGAGGGATTATATATATATGTGACCAATCATATCAAAATTTGGTCAAAAATACCTAATTACATTTTCAGATTCCTGCGTTAAAAGCTACATTTTGACACCTGGATCGTTCTGATATCATAAACTTATCCAGAGATATGACTTAATTTGTCTTGTTGGTTACTATAATACATGACTGTTTGGTCTGAATTCTAATTTCATGTAAATTTATTGAGTAATTTTTGATGTCAACATAAAGAGGAAACCTCAAATAGTATTTATATTTTAAGATTTCCCAGCTGTAAAGAAATTCAAAATTTTAAGGTGTTTTTCCTGAAAGATTTTTTGTTGTTACTGCTCAAAAAATACTTCAAAATTTTTTTTTATGTTTGTATTTCCGACAGTTCATTCAAATGATTCATTGATAAGGCATGAATTCATTATATTTTGACAAAATGCAGTTTTTGCAAATTTAAATCAAAACCCTATTTCTGCCTGTTTCTCCACATCCCAATTTTGGATTTAATCCTCGTTTCGATGTGACGGGTCATATCCTCTCTGGTCCAGGAGCACCTCTGGGTTTCTCTCCTGGACCTGAGAAACTTCAGGGTTAAAACATCCAAACCAACCTGTTGTGTCGACGGTATAAAAATCGACAAAATAAAAGACGTAAATAAGACCAACAAAATGTCAGAGTTACTGTGAGTAACACAACAGGAGAGGTTTAGAAAATAAAAAAAAGCCCTGAAAATTGGTCGTCACTTGTCGGAGCATGTGCTAAATTGAAATATTCCGAAGCAACAAAACGAACTGATCCCCTCCGGAGAATACAACGGGACACATCGTCACGTTCAAAATCCAGTCTAAACAAAACAAAAAGGAATATCAGATGAAATTAAGGTGTGAAAAGATGCCATGAATGTTTTATGTCTTCCAGCCACTGACATAAAGGATATAAATATTGTATGCAAAGAGAAAACTCCTCCTGTTTGAAGTCTTGAGAGCAAAGACAGAGGGAGAAGAAGAAGGGAGGGGAAGCAGGTAATTACCAGTTTGACGGATCATTATATTAAAGCGGGAGGAGGATCAACCAAACACGGGTAACCCCTCGAACGGCGCCGGTCTGAGACGGCAACGTTACAACCTCGAGGAGCTGCCTCCAGTTGACAAACAACACAGCGAGCGGAATCCAGCAGCCGAACGAGGCGCCGGAACACAGCCGGGCCCGACCACGAGCTACCGACCACGAGCTACCGACCACGAGCTACCGACCACGAGCTACCGACCACGAGCTAACGACCACGAGCTACCAACCACGAGCTAACGACCACGAGCTACCGACCACAAGCTACCGACCACGAGCTAATGACCACGAGCTACCGACCACGAGCTACCGACCACGAGCTAACGACCACGAGCTAACGACCACGAGCTACCAACCACAAGCTACCAACCACGAGCTAACGACCACGAGCTACCGACCACAAGCTACCAACCACGAGCTACCGACCACGAGCTACCAACCACAAGCTACCGACCACGAGCTACCGACCACGAGCTAACGACCACGAGCTACTGACCACGAGCTACTGACCACGAGCTAACGACCACGAGCTACTGACCACGAGCTACTGACCACGAGCTAACGACCACGAGCTAACGACCACGAGCTAACGACCACAAGCTAACGACTACGAGCTAACGACCACGAGCTAACAACCACGAGCTAACGACCACGCTTTCAGGGTTTTCAACTAACCGAGCCGTGAAACTGAGGCTGATAGGAAAATAACCCCGCTTTGTTCATCCTAACTTCTACATCTGCGAAGAATAAAATTAAGATTATTTTAGGATATTTTTACTGAGATATTTCTGAACGGTTTTGAAATAAGTTTTTAAGATCCCCGTTCTCCTGCAGTTTTATTTCTGTGTGGTTTGTGAAAACTTGTGTTTCCTGCTTGTTCTTGGAAATTTTCATTTTGCCTACTATTTATTTAGTTAATTCAGTCACATTTTAAAATGTTAAAACATACATGTTTCAAATTATTTAACTTCATTTACAATTTYCCCCCAAACAGAAACACATCGACATCTCTTCAACTTTTTCATTTTGCTAGGAGCTAATGCTTCTTTTAACTCTGAGCAAATGCTTTTAGCTGTCGGCTAAAGCTTCTCTTATGGTGCGCTCAAGTTTTCCTCGGAGGTCGTAGTTTTGAGCTTACGAGTTATATTTTTCTACTGGAACGCCCCTGAAGTCGTAGTTTTGAGTCGAGAAGTCTGTGAAACCAGACCATACCCGAGCAGCCTCGAGCATGCGTTACGTCATCATTTCAACATGGCTGCCGCGTGCAACTCTTTACTTTACGTTTTTTTAGCAGTTCTTTTATTTTACATTAAGTCAGACGTTTATAGTGATTATTAAAATATGTTTTAACACTATTTGTACACTCGAAGTGCCTCGTATTATTGTGTTATTGTTGCAGAGAAAAATAGAAACGCTTCTTCCRACATTTGAAACTGAAACGCTTCTAACTCGGAACTGACTTCAGAATTTCGAGTTTCGATACACCTGGAACGCAACATTAGCTTTCAGCCAATGCTCAAATGCTAACATGTTAGTTCCGTATTAGCATTAGAGTTAGCTCAGTGGTAACATTAGTTCCATGTTTGTGTTATCTCTGCATTAACATTTGTGTTAACTTCGTATTAACGTTAGGATTAGTTCTGCGTTAACGTTAGCTTCATGTTATCTCTCCACATTAGCTCAACATTAATGCTGGCTTCACATTAGCATTAGTGCATCATTAGTGTTAGCTCTATCTCCATATTAGCATTAGTGTTATTCTGCATTAACGCTAGCTTCACATTAGCATTAGTGCTAGCTCTGTGCTAATGTTAGCGTCCAYGTTAGTTTTATCGCCACATTAGCATTAGTTCCAGATGTTATTTCTGCATTATTAGCGTTAGCTCCATGTTAATTTTATCTCTGCATTAGCATTATCTCTGCATTAGCATTATCTCTGCATTAGCATTAGTGTTAGTTCCGTAATTTTTAGTGTTATCTTTGCATTAGCATAAACATTAGCTCCTTATTAGCACTAGTTCTGCTACACAGTGACTTTTAGAAGTCACTAAYTGCAACGTGAAATATTACCTGCTGACAATTTCTCTGGCAATTAGTTGCACAAAATACGATTTTGCCCAACTTCCACTCTGAAAAAATTAACTATTCAAGTTTTTTGATTTGTGACGAGAGGATAGAAACTTTTGTGTGGATTTTCACAGTAAACAGAAACAGTCTCCTCTGTGTTTCAGAGCAGAGACGGTCTCTCCGTTCAAGCCAGGAGCCACCGGGCCAAGGTCTCTGGTTGTTTGATCACCGGTCGTCGACCTCCACGCAAAACACGAGGACGGCGGGGCCGAGGGAGGCCGCCGAGCCCGTAACCCCGTCCCTGAAGCCCTTGTTCCCTCCGAACAGGAAAAAAGGGTTAATCGTATTTAACAATATGCTCTCCAGCCTCCCCTCCTTGATTAGAATTAGAATCACATCTGGCTCCGTGTTCGGTCCCTCATTACTGCTGAATCTCATTAGAAGCTGCTCCCRTGGGGAGTTTGTTTCGGGGGGGTGGGAACAGCGAGTTTTTAAGCACACTTTTCGTTTCTTCCTGCCTCTTGCTCATTTCATCTGCCTCGCCGCTTCGTCTCTTCTGCGTTTACATTAGCGGAAGTCCTCATCTGAGGGAATGACTGAGCGCCGCCACCCTCCTCCTCCTCCTCACAGAGCTTGGAAATTGTTTTACGGTGCCAATTAAAGTAGGTATGTTGGTTTTTTTTTCCAGCGTATGTATAATTCACACTGTATTATTTGTTGCGCTCAAAATAAAAAGGGGAAAGAAAAACACTACAATAGGACTCTCAGCAAAGTTCTACTTGCAGTAATAATAATAGACACCAAAGGTTTTAAAATATAGTCGACGTGAGGAAAAACGACGGAGTCCAACTGTTAATAATAAATTTAATAATGATAAACTTTGTTTCTGTGCAAACTGAGAGGGAATTAATTTCAGGGAGGAAGAAACCCGAGCTAAAAACATTCCTTTAAAGCTAAATAAGGGCACCGAGAAACAATCAAAGCTTATTATTTTTTATTTATTTAGACTTTATAAAGCTAATATAAAATACAGAGATACAGTATATACAATATATATAACAGTTAGGTGTAAATAAAGAGGAYTCTGTCAGAGATTGTGGAGCTCTGAGAGGCGCAGAGAAAAAAAAAAGTTATTTTAGATCATCGGGAAGTCGCAGAGAACGCAGGGAGCCTGAAGGATCTTCTTTATCCACTCTGGATCTGAGGAGAAACAAGAAATCAGTAAAAAATAAATAAAAATTTAAAAATCCAAAACGTAAAAGTTAAAATTCGTAGAATTAGACACACATTTATCCACTTCTTCAGATTCATTCATAACATAAACGTCATCCTAACTGTTGAGCACGGAGGTGGTAGTGTCATGCTGTGAAGCTGGAACGTTAAAGTTTGAGGACTACTTCTATTTTTTTTTACCTGACCTCATTTCAACAACCAGATGGTTAAAATATCTGACAGTATATTATAAACCTGGATCGAGAGGCCCCGCCTTCTTTCCTCGTTTTAGAGGAGGCCATGTTGTTTTTTTAGGAACCAAAGTCTGCACAGTACGGATGTGGCAACATGGCGTTGCATCTTTTTAACCACAATAAAAACGAATTGCAGCTGTTAGAAAAACAAATATTTGAACAAGAAGGTAAGAAGCACCTAAATCAATGAGTCAACACCTGAAGATAAATTATCTGACGTGTTTTGATCTTTTGTTATTCCCACTCGTTTGTATGTATGGATTAGGATCCGTTTTGTTGTTGTTTGTGTGAAAACAATCAGTTACTTTAAAATCGTATATGTTTATTACATTTTTACTTAAGCAAATCGCCATTTTGTTGCTAACACAATGCATTCTGGGGATGAAGATGACTGTTAATCTAAACTGGAACCCTAATAGTCTAGGCTAAAAAGCTATAATGTGTAACAATAAAGTTATATTTTGTATTAGTCACTCAAAGTTATTTATAATGTTTTGTATAATATATGGCCTTAAAATGATCAAACGTGATGTTTAGTAAATTAGCCTGGAATTACTGTCATATTAATATATTTTACTAATATACAGTATATGTGGCGTTAGCTCAGTAGCTTACAC
>NW_013952415.1:1799098-1801402 GCF_001266775.1 Austrofundulus limnaeus | reverse complement strand
AATAAATAAATAAATAAATAAATAAATAAGCTCAGAAGCTAGTGCAATTCAAAACCATATATACATTAGGTCGGAAGCTAACACGTAAACTAAAAGATTAAAGCTAAGCTGAAGCAGCTAAAATGGCTGAACGTCAGACATTGTTCAAAATTACCATTCAAGCTGGACAGAACTCACTCCAGAGCACCAAGTATGCATCATCATTTACCCAGAATGCTTTGCGCCATAAATAACATGGTGACGTCCATGTGACAAAATAGTTTTATTAAATTATATAAACTAAACAGCCTGCAGTATTTTTACAGTTGAAGTAAATTTATCAATGTCTGAAGTTACAACTAGTCTGGGTTCTCTTCAGATGGTCTAGCCCCGCCCTCCCTGACTGAGCCGGTACACCTGTACTCCCAATTTAACCAAGAAGAGACGTCAAATTTCAGCCTGAATTATACCAGTAGCTCAACTGAAGGTCAGAGTAAAACTATTTAATGTATGAAAAAGTGTTTTTTTTTTTAAACAATACCTGCCTGAAATGTTTTAAAAAAGCAGCAAACGTCTGTTGCAGGTTTGTGGACTGTGTGGTTGGATGGTAGCGGTTGTGACAGCTGCACCCAAAAACAGCTCAGACCTGTCAACCTTTGGCTCAGACGGACTGGAATGACCAGCAGAGCTCAGCCTGAGGCTCCCAGACAAGAAGGGTAAAGATCTGAGGTGCAGCAGCAGCCACGTGATCCACCAAAAAAATAAATCAACACGGAGAGGAAAACAATGTTCCTCTCTGCCAGCTCTCACCACAACAAGAACCACAGAAAAACAAACAAATTTAGAGAATTTATACTCCCMAAGGGGCGAGAAGCAGAAAAGAAAAAATGACAGGATCTTAACTAGAGAGCTGAAGTGAAAATTTACACATTCAACTAGAGATGCACCGATTCATCCAGGTCTGCCACACCTGATCGAAGCTCCATTACCCAAAATAACAAGGTTTTTACAGCATTCAAGCACTTTCAAGGTGAGATATCAGCTTTTTCCAGCACCTTACCTACATAAAGGTAGCTAAATAAACCACTACATTAACTGACTTCTAAATCWGACATTTTAAAAGAACCAACATATTTAAAGAAATTAAATCAAAACTAGATTTTCTTTGTGAAAATCATCTAAAAGCAGGAAAGAAAATTGAGAAATTCAGACTTTCTGCCAAGTTAAAGTTGTTTTATCATCTTACTGAAAAAAGAAAAGATTAAAATCTGAACAAACAAAAATAAACACTTGTGTTTGTGAAATAATCATTTCTGCTGCCAAGATTTGTTGTTTTTGCAATAAAAACATGTTTAATAAACGCCTCTTTCCATTTAGAACCAGCTCCAAAACCATTTAAACGTGAAAAAGTTTCTCTTTAATTTAATCTAAATTATTTCTAACAAGCAAACATTTGACTGTAAAGGTTGTGATTCATTAAACTAAATATAAGCTTTATTTTAGTTCACAACACTTCATTTTTTTTTTTTTTGTAAATTCTGAGCTTTTTTTTGGTTTAATAAAAGTCTAAATAAAAAAAACAAACCAGTTCTTCTGAGCTTAAATGATTCCAGTTTATATWAGAGAACAAAATGCACCAAATCTTGAACAGGAAATTGTTTCTGTCAGTGAAACAAAACGTTATGAAATTAAAACAGTTTGAATATTATTTAGATAAATTTCAGTTCTCAGGCGAGCGGAAAGCCGGCGCGGATCTGAGCAGCCGCGGCGAGGCCGAGAGGCTGCTGACGGAGAGGGTGACAGGAGCGGACGGCTGACGGGAGCCGGGAAACGGGAGGAAGAGGAGGAAGAGGAGGAAGATGGAAAGTGGCGCTTACCCTCAGGCTCTGGCAGTCTGGCAACGCTGTCCTGCAGGAGGCAGCGTCTGAACGTCAGCGTCTGGCAGGCCTGGTATGACAACACACACCTGGAAGGAGAGCCGCGACAAATACATTAGGAGGCTGGATGACACACACACACACACACACACACACGAGAAGCTAAAAGTTTAGCGGAAGCAGCGCTGACGTGCGACTGACGGGCACAGGGATGGGAAACCCGAGCCCAGCAGAGGCGCCGCCGGCAGAAAAGTCTGACAGATTTAGAAGAAGATGGCGCTCTGGGTAAATATGCAAACGGTGGGCGGGTTGATTATCGCTCTCTGACAACAAATAATCTGTCAACGAAGGCTTTAAAGGGATCCCTGATTAGTGTTAACATTAGACTTTATTTGATAAACATTTATTGTAACTGTAAAATAAAGACTGTAAAAAGCCTGTTTAGTTT
>NW_013952415.1:1788066-1794910 GCF_001266775.1 Austrofundulus limnaeus | reverse complement strand
TTTTATAATTAAATGTCTGTGTTTTCCTTATTTTCCTGTTCCAGAACACCTGATTCAGTGATTTMATCACTGCAGAAGCCTGTTAATTAAATAATGTGTGTTAGAGCAGAGACTCCTCTAAATCTTTGTTAGGTTTTAACATGTAGAAATKATCGACCCTGACTTTTAAAGATCAGCCGAAGAAAAGGAGAGTCTAACAGGTGAAGAGTCATTACCAGTTTGTTACCTCTGAAGCTCTGTCGCTGGGATCYCTGGACAGGTACTCCATCAGGCCACAGGTGGGCACGCTGGTGTTCTCAGTGATCCAGGTGTTSAGGTAAACCACTCCCAACACCTTCCTCATGTTTTCCCTCATCAGACGGGTCTCTAGAGTTCCKATCTGAGTCCGCACCTCGGCCCTCTGCTCCTCCTCTTTGGCCCCGTCAGAGTCCGCTCCCTCCTGGTCCGCCCCCAGGTTGGGTTTCCAGGAGTGTTGCTGCGGCGGGGCCTGCAGCGCCTGGTGGAGGGTCCGCAGCAGAAACAGCTTGAGTCGCCACAAGTAGGGCAAGTCCGCTTCCTGGGTTTTCTGCTCCAGCTCCTCCCGCAGCGGCGCCGGGATGCGCTTGTTTTTCAGCACGTCCCACCTCAGCAGGTCCAGCAGGTCGGCCATTTTATACAGGTTCTGGGCGGGGGACTTGAGCAGGAGCGCCGCCGCGGCGTCAGGAGCTGTCAGAGCCAGGAAGTGAAGCTTGTAGGACCGGGTGATGGGGTGAACGCTGTCGACTATACCCTGAGTGCTGGCCACGGTGATGTAAGCCCCGCTCCAGCTCATGGCGATCCCGTGGAGCCTCCGTCCTGCCAGGCTCTCGGGCTGCGACAAGTCCTCCACTTTAAAAACCACAGAGTTCTCTGTGAACTGTGGCGTCAGCTTCTTGATCCAGCCGTCCAAGGAGCACGTGTAGACCGCAACGCCGTGCCGACTGACCGCCAGGGAGACCACGGGAAGGGAGTGCAGCCCCGTCAGGTGCGAGTTGCGCACGTCCAGTCCGCTGTCCGAAATCCCCAGCAAACACCAGAAGACGTAGCAGCCGCGCGAGGCCACGATGAGGCTGCAGCTGGATTTATGGACGGGRTGGACCAGAGAGACGCATCGGATGTTTTCAACGGGAATAAGGTCGCTCTCCTTCCACAGGATGATGGGGTGCCGGAGGGTGAAGTAGCCCCTGACCTTCGACAGGCCCACCGGCACGATCCTCACGGGTCCCACCTCGCTGCCGACGATCAGKCCGCTCATCCGGCGGTCCGCGCTCTCGTACTCCCACCACGCCAYGCCGGTGGGCCGGGCCACGCCCGACTCGATCAGGTCGTAGAACTCCACGTCGTCTCCGCTCGCGAACGGCAGCCCGAACCTCCACAAGACCAGGTCCCCGTTTTCCATCAGGACGGCCAGCAGCACCATGTCCACGTTCACGCAGGCGTTGTCCTGCTGGACCTGCCGCACCGCGTAGACGCTCGACCACTCCATCCTCAGGGGCGTCTGCATGCGGAACCGGCGCTGCAGCTCGTCGAAGTCCGACAGGTTCGCCTCCGGAGGCACGCCGTCCTTTTTAGCGTAGCCTCGCTCCTTCAGCCTCTTGCCGTACTTTTTGGACAGATCAACCAGGAGGTTCCACTCCAGCCGCCTGTGGCTGTAGTGAACGGTGAGCCTGTTGTCGAGCGTCAGGCAGGCGAGCAGACAGCGTCCGTTCGGGTCGCAGCCTGTCGGAGACCAGCTGGCGTACTTGATTCCTTTGTGCTCGCCGACGGACGGGTTGATGGCCGTGTCGGTCAGGAAGACCTGCCTCACAGTGGGATCAGGGTGTGTGGTGAACTTCTCCATCGCCGGATCTACCTCCGCTGGCAGTCCCACCTTTATAAGACAAAAACTATTAATGTTATTGTTTAGTTTAAAAAAGTTGTTAATACTGCATTATGGTTTATGGAAAAAATGTTAATGTGTTAAAAATGATGGAAGCTTGCTCTTAATGGCATGCAAAAATGAATGCTTTGTATAAGTTAGAGATATGGATAGAGAAAATATTAAAAAAGAAAGAATGTTATAATTATTATGAATTGTAATTGAGGATTCTCTAGATCAGATTCGCAAACTGGGGTCCCAGGACCCCCAGGGGTCCGTGAGAGGTACAGTGGTTTGCAAAAGTATTCATACCCCTTGAACTTTTCCATATTTTGTCACATTACAACCACAAACATAAATATATTTCACTGGAATTTAATGTGAAAGACCAACACAAAKTGGTATACAATTGTGAAGTGGAAGCAAAATTTTACATGAATCAAAACATTTTTTACAAATAAAAAACTGAAAAGTGCGATGTGCAAAAGTATTCAGCCCCCTTTTCCCTGAGTGCAAGTTGCCTGATGACTGCTAATGACTCAAAAGGGTCCACCTGTGTGTAATCTAATCTCAGTACAAATACAGCTGCTCCGTGACGGCCTCAGATGTTGGTTAAGAGAATATTGGGGAGCAAACAGCATCATGAAGTCCAAAGAACACACCAGACAGGTTAGGAATATGGTTTTGGAGAAGTTTAAAGCAGGCTTAGGTTATAAAAAGATTTCCCAAGCTTTGAACATCTCACGGAGCACTGTTCAATCCATCATCCGGAAATGGAAAGAGTATGGCACCACAGTAAACCTGCCAAGACAAGGCCGTCCACCTAAACTTACAGGCCGAACAAGGAGATTACTGATCAGAGAGGCAGCCAAGAGGCCCATGGTGACTCTGGATGAAATGCAGAGAGCCACAGCTCAGGTGGGGGAAACTGTCCACAGGACAACAATTAGTCGTGCACTACACAAATGTGGTCTTTATGGAAGAGTGGCAAGGAGAAAGCCATTGTTAAAAGAAAACCATAAGAAGTCCCGTTTGCAGTTTGCCAGAAGCCATGTTGAGGACACAGCAAACATGTGGAAGAAGGTGCTTTGGTCAGACGAGACCAAAATTGAACTTTTTGGCCACAATGCAAAACGCTATGTGTGGCGGAGAAAGAACACTGCACATCACTCTGAAAACACCATCCCCACTGTCAAATATGGTGGTGGCAGCATCATGCTCTGGGGGTGCTTCTCTTCAGCAGGGACCGGGAAGTTGGTCAAAGTTGATGGGAAGATGGATGGAGCCAAATACAGGGCAATCTTGGAAGAAAACCTGTTGGAGTCAGCAAAAGATTTGAGACTGGGGCGGAGGTTCACCTTCCAGCAGGACAACGACCCTAAACATAAAGCCAAAGCTACAATGGAGTGGTTTAAAAAAAAGAATATTCATGTGTTAGAATGGCCCAGTCAAAGTCCAGACCTAAACCCTATTGAGAATTTGTGGCAAGATCTCAAAACTGCTGTTCACAAACGCTCTCCATCCAATCTGACTGAGCTTGAGCTGTTTTGCAAGGAGGAATGGGCAAGAATTGCAGTCACTAGATGTGCAAAGCTGGTGGAGACATACCCTAAAAGACTTGCAGCTGTAATTGCAGCAAAAGGTGGCTCCACAAAGTATTGACTCAGGGGGGCTGAATAATTTTGCACATCGCACTTTTCAGTTCTTTATTTGTAAAAAATGTTTTGATTCATGTAAAATTTTGCTTCCACTTCACAATTGWATACCACTTTGTGTTGGTCTTTCACATTAAATTCCAGTGAAATATATTTATGTTTGTGGTTGTAATGTGACAAAATATGGAAAAGTTCAAGGGGTATGAATACTTTTGCAAACCACTGTATCTTGGGGGTCCTTAAAAAATTTCATTAAATTGTTAATTTGGTTATATTTTTAAAAAATGTGGAGAACAATGAACTAATAAAAAAACATAATAAATTTAATAAAAAAATATATATTCCCATGGCATTTAGGGGTTGAAATGACAACAAATTATCTTTTAAAACAACATGAGATTTATGAGGGGATCCCTGGAATTGTTTCACCCTTGTTTCGCCCAGGGGTCCCCAGACACAAATGGCTTGAGAGCCCCTGCTCCAGAWGTAAGATGGGTGTAAAAGATAAGTTTATACCTCTACCCACTCCTTTGAATGTGTAAATATAATTCACTATTGTTCTTTTTTTGTTTTAAATAAATGTTTCTTTTGTATATAACTTTGTTTTTTTCTTTTAATACATTAGGTTCAATAAAGTCAAAGTCAAAAAACACAAATAATAAAAACTCACAAGGCATCCACTACTCCCATCAGCAAAACGACTAGTGTTACAGCTAGGACTGCCACGATTAGTCGACTAGTCATGATTATTGTCGACTAATTTATTAGTTGATGTGTTGTTGTTTTTCTAGCTTTGTTTTTCTCTCCAAACTGCTGCGGCACCTTCCACTGCCACRTCTGCCTTTCTGTCCTTAGGGCTGCCTCAAACGATTAGTTTTACATTCGACTAATCACCTATAAAAAAATACAAAGTTAGAAAAAAAGACACATCGACTATTAAATTAGTCGTTGATGATTTTAATAGTCGACTAATCRTGGCAGCTCTAGTTACAGCTCTTTTTGATACAAAACAGCTGAAAAAAATATATTTTATAAAGTTAATTTATTTAGGGGAATCTGTTACATCTTCTGTTATGTATCACATCTTTGGCCTGTCTGTGGTCAGGTCTCAAAGACAACAGGTCCCCCTTTCTCAAGCTCCTCATGGAGTCCCAGGTAAACAAACTCAAAATGCACAATTAAAACTATTTATTTAATATAAGCTAAATATAAAAACGTAGTAACTTATCTCTAATTTCCCCACTAATGAGCTGCTGCTGATCCCTGACTTTCAACACTGCATCAGAGCTTCAGATGCTTCCGGCTGCAGTGTTTTTAGCCGTTAGCATAACTAGCATCGTAGCTAAAGTTTACGTGCTGYCTCTAATTAAATTAGTAATATATTTGAGCGCGTTCACCCGCAGTTTGTGCGTCTCGTTCGCGGCAGAGATGGAGGTCCGGTGCAGCGTCAGGTCCTGCTTGTTGCTGCGGACGTCGCAGACCAGCTCCAGCACAGTCAGGGAGCTGGAGGTGCACACAGCCAGCCGGTGGTCCTCCGACCAGGACAGAGGCTGCGGTCCGCTCACCGGGGACAGGAGAGGCACCRCCGGGTTCCGCAAAACCGGCACATYCAACGGGCTGGAGACCACGTCAGCCTCGGGCTCAGGCTCGGTTTTAATGACAACATTTGTGGGCACGGTCGGCGCCGAGTTGCCGGCGGCAGCCATATTTGCCTGATAACAGGAAGTGACGTCAGTTCGGAGAGAAGCTGGAAGGCGGGACATCCTCCACCCGGTAAATCAAAACCCAAACCAATAATATTTGATACTTTAAGACGTTTTTAAAAATCATTTTAACGTGGTAGTTTGATGTTTATAGAAAAACGAATTAATATTGACAGATTTTGGTGCATATAAAACAAAACTGTAAGACTTCCCATCAACAGATAGGTAGGTAGATACCTGGCTAGCTAGCTAGACAAGCTAGCTATCGAGTTAAAGAGTTTTCCAATAACTCCACATCTGAAGAAACCCTAAAGCTCTCATCACTTTTAAGGTATGTATGGTCATTTTTTAAATAAATCTGTTAGTATTATATCACTTTGTGTTGTTGATGCTAATTAATAGTATCTTACCCTCAACCTGCCAAGACAAAAATCAGCCATTGTGGCTAAATTTGACATGTTTACAAGCTAATCCCATGTATAAGTACATTAAAACCCATTTATATTCTTTGTATGGCTCTATATTGCTGCTCTGGTCCTGGCAGTGACCTTTTTACACAAGACTGAACATCCCTGAGGGATGAGTAAAAAAGGCCACATGTGTTTCCCATTCATGTTGCTGATACCAGTTTGAGAGGTTTTTGCTGTTGCCCTTCTGGTGTACGAGGCCTACTTCTTTAGATGTGAATACAGTTTTTATCCCACATCAATATCAAAATTGACAATGAGTTCCAAATCAWCATGAAAAAACATTTAAAATAACACTTAAATCATGTGATTATCTCAAGTATTAGAGAAGTTATGGGTGGTTTTGTTCTGGAACTCAAGTTCATGATTTCTGCCAGAATTCATAGCTGAACCAATCGGGCCTTTGTGACCGTTTCACCTYGTAGGGATGTGGATAAATTTTTAATCCTACACCAATATTAAATCTGACAGTGGAYTCCATAAGAACATTATAAACCATACAAAATAATGTCCTGATGCATCTCAGTAATACAGGTACAAAAATCAAAAAGAAAAAAATAAGTAGGTCCTCTGGAAAACTGAAGAAACACTGCCTTCTTTGAGAAGTAGATCCTYTTCGCTAGCTGCCWTATGGTCATGTCATCTGCCGAGTGTCTTGAGAGACAGGTGGGGTGACCTCTGAAYTACAGAAGCACCAAAAAGTGCTACGGTGGGAAAAGAAAAACAAAAACTCGATTTTCCCCAAATTAGATGGAGGACAAACGAGCTGCTTCATGGAAKAAGAACCTCAGCTTAGCTTGTTAGCTTTAGCGTCAGCCCCGACGCTRTATTRCCTTATATGTATTAGCTCGGTGCTAGTGCGACAAACTAACAAGCTAAACTGTTGTCCTCCATCCATATTTTCAGTTCCAGGCTGAGTCATTTCTACCTTCTCCTCTCTGTCAACGCTCTCTGGTTTAATTTAAAGTGTATCTTACCCCACTGTGAAAAGATAACTCCGCCCCAAGGCGAAATTTGAAAAATGCATCAAAGTGGGTAGGGGAAATGGGCGGGGGGTTAGAGAGTGGAGGTGTGGCCAGGACGAGAGAACGCGACAGGCAGATAGCATTAGCATAATTGATGCTACATGGAGAGTGACCACAG
>NW_013952415.1:1764497-1787973 GCF_001266775.1 Austrofundulus limnaeus | reverse complement strand
GGAGAGCCGTTAACCAATATGCAAATTAGCCTGCAGTACCACTGCTCTACCCATATGARCAGCAAAAACACGTTTTTAGACCAAATTTTACAGATTTGAACAAATACGCACAAAAACATCAAAATTAGCCCAGAAACGGTACTATATAACATTTTAGACACATTCTAGACAGTTTATCAGCTAAAAAATGTTAATTTTGGGGTAAGTTACTCTTTAAAAGAGTCGATCATCAGATATTGTCCAAGATTAACCTTCAGGGTGGATATAGCTCGCTAACAGCCTCGCACCGAGGACCTACCCACGTCATCGTTTACCCAGAATGCTTTGCGTGTAAATAAAATGGCCCCATCCGTGTAAAAATATATTTTTAAAAATTTAGTTTAAGATTTATAAAAGCTAAACAGCCTACAGTATTTTTGCAGTCTTTATTTTACATTTAGAATAAATGTTTATTAAATAAAGTCTAATGTTACAGCTGATTGTGGATGCCTTTAAGGGGTCAATGGGAAAAAATCAGGTATTTTAATGAAGTTTGACGTCCGCAGCGTTCCTTGGATTTTGTTGGAATAAGGAAACAGGAGTGATAATTAGTGAGGTCACCCTCAGTGCAGCGCTGCTCGATCCGGTCACGGCGCTCTGGGAAGAAAACGGCGGCGGACGATGACGACGTGTCAACATCCCCGCCGCTTCCTTTCCTCCCTCTCACCCTGTCGCCTCGGCGCMGGAGTGATGGAGAGCAGCACCTGACAGGTGAGGCGTTTGCAGTCGAAGGCGCAGACCGCCAGTCTCCGACGTGGCGACCCACCGGGCGCCGAGGGAGCGTGGCGGAATCCCGAGCACCGGGGGGGTCTGCGGTCCCGTTAATGCCTCCCTAAACAACAGTGAACCTGCGCTGATGTGCTCTAAATACATTTCATTATCGTCATCATGATTATATCACTAATTGTGTGTACTCGGTAACGTGCTGCAGCAGCCACCTCCTGGGAGGCGTCTGAGGAGCTGAATGATTAAAACGAGCACGGTGAAGCATGCATCAAAACGTCCCTGAGGGCTTCTCTGCTAGAAACATGCGAGCGGGGCTGCACCGACACTCGCAGGCAGAAAACTGCAGAGGATGAGGTCTGCTGAGGGTTGAAAGGCTGAGGAGGAACCTGGAGGCAATAACAAGACAGGAGGGGGATTTTAGAGATGCAAAGGATTGACCCRGGCTGACCCCGTCCATATCCATAAACCCACACTACATAACCTGTGCAYCTGCAGACATGAGTCCAGAACAGCCTAAATAATTCCACCACTGCTCCAAAGGCTCAGGTTCAAAACCCTGACTGGGCTTCTTTGGCCCTGCGAGAAGTGCTTCCATCTTTATGAGYGGTTGACAGGAGAGGATAAAGTTTTTCGTGACAGCATTTGATGAATGTTTAATCCGACATKCATGCTTCCCCGAGCTGGGACCGAGTCCCAAGTCAGAACCCACCGAAGACACACAGCAGGTGTGTGAAATATTCATCCGGTACACGCTTCATTAAGAATGAAACAAACCGCGCTCCCCGTTCACTTATTAATTTCGATTATCGAAACAAAAGACAGAAAAATGAGGGATTAAAAACATGGTGGGTGTGCTTATTGCGTGTTTGTCTCGCAGATTTGTAGCGATTTGTTTTGTGACAAATAACTCTGCCTGTTGAAGTCCTGCTGTCGTCTCGCTGCGAGGCAGGCAGCCGCGGCGGCGAGACGAGGCTCTGTGACAGATCGCCGTCTGCCCGAGGCTCTGCGGTCGCTGCGTCCGGGCCGCAGCGCTTTGACCTTTGACCCGTGCAGGAGGAGCGCCCGGCGGCTCGTCGCACGCCGATCCGGCGGCAGCAAACCGGAGGCTTTTTACAGGAAAATGAAAGGAATTAACGAGAATGACTGACGTCTCCCGGTGACAGGCGTCTGTGAGCGAACAAATGACGTCGTGTCTGTGAGCGACAGCTCTCYGAGCGTCGCTCGGACCCGCGGACGGGTCGTCGGAGAGTGACAGCGCTGCTTCCACGCACGTCTCCGCTAATCCTGAACGAGCGTGTCACTCTGATGACACGTGCACCCAAAGGAGATTATTAAATTTTAATCTATTCTAATCTAATTAGAGGAAGGATGCTCACAGTTGTGACGTGCAGTCCTTTCAAGGAAACTGTTCAGTTACATAAATAAGATTAAAAGCCTTTAAATGAAAATAATGGAACGTTGAGAAGTTATGGTGTTTAAACACATTATAAATGAACCGTTCTCAGAAATCACCAGGCCAGATTGTAGCTCACGGTCTGTAAAACTCCCTGAGATGCAGACRTATTTGTGCAGGAAGAGGTGCATTTGTTGCAGCAGGCATCTTGACTTGCTGTAACTTAACTGCAGAAAGACCATAGCTATTATGCTAACAGACAAATAGGGTTAATGTCAACAAGGACAGTAATGCCAGCAGAATTTATTTTAGCTACAATTTTAGAAGTTTTGATATCATTTTTGTAATTTGAACAAGTCGTGCTGCTACTTTTAGCTACAATTCTGCTACTTTTAGCTACAATTCTGCTACTTTTAGCTAGCCTTTACTGCTTTTTTGCTACTATTCTGCTACTTAGCTTTTGCTAGCATGCAGCTTCTTTTAGCTAAATCTCTGCTGCTTGTCGCTTTTAGCAATCTTTCTGCTACTTTTACCTTTTTAGCTAGACTTTTGATAAACGCACCAAGCTATCATTCTTCTGTATTTAGCTAGTCTTTTTTTCAGACCATTTTCCTGTTTTTAGTTTCGAAGCAGCCTTTATGATACAGTTTTTTAGCTTTTAGCTAGCCTTTCTGTACTTTTAAGTGACCTTTTGCTGTTTTAACCTCTAGCCAGTCTTTTGCTACTTTTAGCGTTTAGCCTGCCTTTTGCTATCTTTTGGTTTTAGTTAGCCTTTTTATGCTTTTAGCTTTTAGTCAGTCTTTTGCTATTTTTAATTTCTAGCTAGAGTTTTGCTACTTTAAAGCTTTTCCTAGCCTTGCTACTCTTAGCTTCTAACAATCATTTTGCTATTTTTAGCTTCAAGCTAGATTTTTGGTACTTTTAGATAGCATTTTTCTACCTTTAACCTCTAGCCTAACTTTTAATACTTCTGGTTTCTTTTCAGCCTTTTGCTATTTTTAGTTTTTAATCAGTCTTTTTAATGTTTCTAGCTTGTAGCTTTATTATACTTTTAGATTTTAACTAACATTTTGATCCTTTTAGCAAGTGGTGACTAGCGAGTGCTCATCTTTTAGCTCTCACAGCTCAGTGTCGGCCTCTTTCAGCTGATTTTAGCCGTCACTCAGAGTTCACTCTGCAGTTTGTCAGATTAAATTTCTTTAGCTTACTGTAGATTCTGTTAACCTGAAGGCTTTAATCTGTGRACCATCAGAGGAAACTCGACACCTGAGCGAGTTAAACTCCAGAGAAAATCCAGTCCTTCTATTTTTTCCAAAGACTAATGGCTGAATTATTCATCCTGCGCGATGATTAATTAAAAGAGGCCTCCGGTCCGGTGGCAGGTACACGCTGACRTTCCCATGTGACGTTCTGGATGTGAACACGTTCAGGTGCGTGCGAGCAAAATCAGGGTCGAGCCACCGTTTTGCTGCTTTAGCCATTTGTGAGCTCTCAGATTAAAACCAGGATTTTAGAAGAGTTTTAAACCGAATTGTTAGAAATAAGTCAACTGAGGCCATTTTGGTCAAAACGTCTGTATTTACTTCAACCTCCAGTTAAACCAGAAGCAACGATGCGTTCATGTTTCTGCAGCTCCTCACCTTAAAGCGGTTCTGACCCGCTGTAAGCAGCAGCTGGTTGCTGCCAGACGCAGGTAGGCAGCAGCTCCTGCTCCTCTGACCCGGAGTGGGCAGCTGTCAGTGGGAGGACATGCCCTGTGGCAGTGCCAGAGGAAGGCCAGGAGGCTCGGGGTGCAGGCCTCGTCCCGGCTGCTGCGCGGACCCTGCTAATGGATCGGTGCTGGGGTGGCCCATATGGCACATGTGAGGAGAACTGGGAGCTCTGGAGGTTGGCACATCCAGCCACCGGACAGTCTCCTGTTTGGATATTGAACAGGACAGGGCCAGACCTGTGCGGTCACCCTGCTACCCCCAAGAGTCATGGATGTGCCTGTTGATGGGATGGAAACGTGCTTTAGATGGTTCTGTTCAGGGTCAGGGTTACACTTCCAGTAACGGTGCAGTAMGACACAGATTTACCTCATTTTAGGAGATCAGCTGATCCTTAGACAAGATCAGCTTCTCCTCTMCCTCCACAAAGCTCTGAAARTCAGCYGCTGTGAGCTCTGCCTAAGGTCCAGCTAAAATAAGTTTGTTTCAAGCRTATTGTTCAGTGWTTTCAATAAAATAAGATTGTYTTATGACCTTATAACACCTGACAGTTAAGCTAATTAAAAAATCGGTATCGGACACGATCAGAGTCCACAGGTCAGACTTTAAAGATGTGATCATCCAGAAACCTGCAATTGGTGCACCCCTAACATTCAGGTCTCGCTATCATTTTTGAAAATTGTAAATTTAAATAGCATTTTGCTACTTTTAACCTCTTGCTCATTTTAGCTTCTAGCCTGTCTTTCTGCCATTTTTATCTTTTTAGCCCGGCTAACCTTTTGGTCTCTTGAAGGTTTTACCTAGCTTTTAGCTTCTACGAATTATTTAGCTAGTTTTAGATTAGCGTCTAGCAGCCTTTTACACTTTTTTATGTTTTTACCTAGCATTTTCCTTGTTTTAGTTTAGCTTCTAGCCAGCCTTTTGCTCTTTTTTATGTTTTTACCTAGCTTTTTTCTTCTTTTAGCCTAGCTTCTAGCCAGCCTTTTGCTCTTTTTAATGTTTTTACCTAGCTTTTTCTTCTTTTAGCTTAGCTTCGAGCCAGCCTTTTGCTCTTTTTTATGTTTTTACCTAGCTTTTTCTTCTTTTAGCTTAGCTTCTAGCCGACCTTTTGCTCTTTTTTATGTTTTTACATAGCTTTTTTCTTCTTTTAGCTTAGCTTCTAGCCAGCCTTTTGCTCTTTTTTATGTTTTTACCTAGCTTTTTTTTTGCTTAGCTTCTAGCCAACCTTTTGCTCTTTTTTATGTTTTTACCTAGCTTTTTTTCTTCTTTTAGCTTAGCTTCTAGCCAAACTTTTGCTCTTTTTTATGTTTTACCTAGCTTTTTCCTTCTTTTAGCCTAGCTTCTAGCAGCCTTTTGCTCTTTATGTTTTTACCTAGCTTTTTTCTTCTTTTAGTTTAGCTTCTTGCCAGCCTTTTGCTCTTTTTTATGTTTTTACCTAGCTTTTTTCTTCTTTTAGTTTAGCTTCTAGCCAGCCTTTTGCTCTTTATGTTTTTACTTAGCTTTTTCCTTCTTTTAGTTTAGCTTCTTGCCCGCCTTTTGCTCCTTTTTATGTTTTCACGTCGCTTTAGCTTCTAGTCCATTTTTGATACTTTTAGATTCTAGCCAGAATGTTTTTAGTTTCTACCTAACTTTTTAGCACTTTTAGCTTTTTTCTTAGCCTTTTGCTACTTTTAACCCCTAGGTATCCTTTTGGTAATTTTAGCATCTTGCCAGCGTTTTGCTACTTTTAGCATCTAGTCAACCTTATGATTCTTTTTTGCTTCTAACTAGCTTTACTTGATAATGGACTATACTGTATAAGTTCAGTCTTTTACCAGTTTTAGCTTCTAGCTAGTTTTTGGTGCTTTTAGCTTTGAGCCAACCTTTTGATACTCTTCAGCTCTTTAGTGTTATAGGATGTGCCTGTTGACAGGAGTGGAAACATGCTTCAGATGGTTCTGTTCAGGGTCACACTTCCAGGCCTCAGGTTTATTTTGCTGGACTTTCCGGAGCGTCCTTTAAATGGAGGTCAAAGGATGAAAACAGGTTTTTGCCAGGATGCGAGTCTTGCAGGATCTGGCCTGAGCGGTGCGTCCCAGCAGCCCGGTCTGGCACTGGCCCGATCTCTGCGGGACCAGAAGCAGCAGAGTCAGAAAGTTTCCTGCCACAGCCTCTGAACAAATGTGTTTACGAACAGGATGTACCCCGTGGACCAGCTCGGCGCTGACTGTACCACACAGGCCGATGCAAATGGAACTAAAATTACCTCTTCAGGATGACACGGGCAATTTGTACTGCAGACCTAAAAAAAGAAGCCAGGGTAATTAGAGTCAGCGGAAAACTACGGGTTGACCTGCTCCGGTTTTCCAGCTAATTCTCCATTAGAAAGTCAGTTCAGACTTTTTAAAAACCGGGTCACTCTCACCCACCCTTCCTCCAATCTTCCTCCTTTTCTGTGTCTTCATCCTCCTCCTCCTCCCACCTTTCTGGATCCGAAACAAAAGCCTCGCCCCCCCATCTCCTGCCTTTTTCCTGTTTTATGGCTGACAGCTGCCGTGAAACAGACTTTCGCGGAGCGAGAGGAATGACGTGTCAGCGGAAGGTCCTTTAGCCCGAGCTGCTAATCTGTCACGCGCCGTTTGTTGTTTACCGTCCCTTCGCCGCTCGCCGACCAAACCGGGCAGCRTTTTTTTTTCTTTTCGCCGCGCGGTAATGGCGACAGATGCTGACCCGCGGACGTGTGAATCTTGCCGATTTCTCCCCGCTGTCAACCTGTAAATTACAGCTATCTGGAGTAATTAGACCCGATAAAACCTTTCCAAGCTCCCCCCCACACCTCACACACACACACAGATTTGGCCGGTCGGTGACCTGGGTGYGTGCCATTTGGAAAACACAGGGCTCCAGATTTTAACCGCTCAAACTTCAAAGTTGCGCGGTTTTTAGTTTCAAGACCAAATTAAGTTTTTTTCCGTTGCTCGTCAGCGCTCGTTTTAATTWAATTTTTAGGTCAAAGTCTGACCACCCCCGCCCTCGAAACACCTCGTGACTTTGAAGACTCAAAGTCMGGTTTTGGCAGCGGCCCTGAAACCACAGAGGTGAGTCTTGGACGAATCTGCAGACGTTGCCGTCGTTCGCCCTCTACTTATCCTCGCAGAGTTTTGGGTTCTTTGGAGGGGGGTTTCGAGCAGGACCAGAGGTTTCAGAGTCGAGGTCACCTCYTCTTGCCCCTGGCATCCGTGTTCGGCGCGCCATCGCCACGCTGACCACCGCTGCCAAGCATGCTTCTTAAAGGCAGGGCCTCTGCCCCTTCACTGCTAAGGAAGGTGACTGCAGCGGCTCTCTGCCTTCTCTGGCCCTCTGTGCCCGCTTCCTGACCGTCGGAGCCAATCGCTTTCCGCCCCACACCTCCTTCGCCGCCAGTGCCGAGCTGCAATCTGTCACTGCGACTCCGGGAGACGCTCCCCCCGCCGTCCGCCTTCCGTACACCGCGGTAACTGCTTCTGGCAGCCCGAGAACGATAAGTAACTAGCAAAAAGGGCTGGACAGAGGGTTGAACAGGGTGTGAAGACTGATGACCACGGAGCAGAGGACTCTCTCTCTCCTCACAGTCATTGCCGTTCCGACCCCCCCTCCCCTTTCGCCTCACCCTGCTTTGGCCCGGTCGCTTTGCACGATACTTCAGTGAATAAATGAGTCGTTTTAATCCGACTGACAAGCTGGCATTGCCCAGCCCTGCCCTCCATCTGTACTGGTCGGCCAGCGCAGCAGCAGGCCCCGGGCAGCCCGATGTGCCAATCCAACACACAGCTTATCCTGGCTGTAGCTTCAGGGACAGAAGGGWTAGAGCTCCATGCGGCAGCTACCTTCCCCACCAAACAAACTATTTATATAAGAAAGGGATTAGCATGGCGGAGGCWTTGATGCACTGGTGCATTGTTGGTCTCTCCACACGATTTAACTTACTAAATTATGATTTCACATCTAAGGTTATCCTGTAGTTTGTCAAATGATACCTTTCAGAAGAGTTCACTCCAGATATGCTGACGATCATTTCYGAACTCCCGATGTAAACAACACAATCATCTGAATCTGACAGAAACCACATGGAAGCTYGAGTCACGTGATTTATCTACAGGGAACATTTATGTCTAAGAATRAAAACACTTTAAAAAAACTACACAAATGGCTAAATTTGATCCAAAACCTGAAACTGAGCTAAAGGCTAAATGTAGCAAAACACTAGCTAAATAGTAAAATGAGCAAAACTCTAACTGAAAATAACCAAAAAGCACACTAAAAGCAAAAATAACTAAATGCTACATGACTAAATGTAAAAACTAAAGCAGCAAAATGCTGGCTAAAGGTTTAATGTAGCTAAATGTAAGCTAAAAGTAGCAAAACCTTTGTTAAAATTGGCCAAATGCTAATTGAAACAGAAAAAAAAAAACTAAAATCTTGCTAAAACTAAAGGTAAAGGAATGCTTGCTAAATGCTGAAAGTGGCAAAATGCTAAATAAAAGTACCAGAAAGCAAGCTAAAAGTTGCATAATTTAAGTATCAAAACACTAKCAATAAAAGTTTTCAAAATGTTGGCAAAAATAGCAAAGTACTAGCAAAAAGAAGCAAGGTCTAACTAAAAGTAACACATGGCTAAAAATAACCAGATATTAACTAAAGACAAAAGGTTAGCTGAAAGGTAAAGTAACAAAAGGCTAACTAGAAGTAGAAAAAAGCTAGTTATAAACTAAAAATACAAAAACTCAGCTATAGTAACATGTTAAATGCTAAAAGTTAGAAGACACTCACTAAAAGTAAAAGAAGCTGGAATTAACAGATCTCATGCTAAAAAATAAACATTCTAGCTAAAAGCTTAAAGTGGCTAAACACTAGCTAAAAATAAGAGGTAAAATAAGTAAAGGCTAATGAAAAATAGCAAAAACCTAGCTGATATTAGAAAGCTGAAGCTAGAAAGCGCTAGCTAAAATAAACAAAATGTTATTTGAAAGCTTAACGTAGCATAATGTTAACTTACGCCAACTTAAAGTTGCAAAATGCTAGTTAAAAGTAGAACAATACTACCTAAAAGTAATAAAAAAAAATCTTAAACAGAGAAAAATGTGGGCTACAAGCTGAAAACTAATTTCTAGCTGAAACATTGAATTAGCAAAAAGCTTGCTAAATGTAATAAACGGCTTGGTAAAGGCTAAAAGTAACAGAATAGCAGCCAATATTAGCAGAACATTAGCTTTTTATGTAAAGTTATCATTAGCAATAGCAGCACCAGTAGTAACAGAATTAGCATTAGCAGAATTATCAGTTTTTGAAGGATTTGCAGAGATCTGTGTTTGTGATGTATAATAAGATAAATCTGAAATAAAATATTAAATATGCACTTCTGCTGATTGTTGAAACGTGTCTTGTAATTCTCGTTTTTTTGGCTAATTAGATTACGTCAACATTCATAATTTAGTTCTTCCTGTGGGCGCGCTCATCAGCGCCATGAATCCTAAACTGAAAGTGAAGCTGATGGCGGCGTTTTGGCGAAGGGTTTCRTTTGTCCTGTCATCTTTGGCACAACGTGAGGACAAAAGCTCCATCACTCAGTTAGCCCGTTCGTCCTGAGCAAGAAAAAAATAAATAAAACCCAGAGGGAGGTGAAAAATATTTTGGCCACAGGAGGTGCTAAACCCTCTGCTCCATTTCCTCTCTCCACACGCTCCTCTGCGCTCCCTCCCTCGTCCCCCTCCAAGTCGTTTGGGAAGGGACCTGGTAACATTTGAGTGCCCAATTAAGCGCAGTGACTGAGCGCCCCCCCCCTCCCCTCACACACATTCGCCTAAACGAACGCCCCTCCCACCCTCTAAGTTCTTTTTCATGCCTACTTCCCCCGTCTGTTCTGCCTCTTTTCCACACAAACACCCTCCTCCCCGGTTAAAGACCACCTCCACCCCCACACACCCCACCCCCGCAGACCTGATTGCAGCTTATCTTTGGAACAGGAGGTTACGACTGTTTGATCCATGGCAGCCGGACCCGGTGCCAGTGGCACGCTGGGGCCTGGATGCAGTCTGTTTATTAACCGCGGAGGTTCTCCCACGCTGCGGCGCCCGACGACCATCCCGATGTTTTGCTACTTTTTTGATGAAAGATTAAGCACTGTTTTCTTAAATTAGCCTCGGAAAAAACATGAAGCGCCGGAGATAAAAGAAGGTTCGCCTCATCCGCAAGGTCAACAAGGCGCTCATTATCACCAAGACTGAATAATTACCCAACTTTAAAAAAAATATAAAAAATAAATAAAGCTACGGCTCCAAGTTAGCATAGCGGAGTCTTTTTGAAGTGTTAAAGGACTGCTTATTCCCTTAACCGGAGTGAAAGAGCAACGCTGGATAATTTAGGTTACAGGCTCAGCAGTGACAGCTGGGCAGCATTGAACACCAACCAAATCGACATAAATCACCGCCATTTTTTTTTCAATAAGTAGGTTAATATCTCAGAATGGTGTTTAATGTTTTATTCAGAGCGGAGACAGAGACAGTGTAAAGGGACGGCAAGTGTTTTCCAGTGCAGATGGGAGGTGGAGGACTGTTTGGCACCCCACCCTCGCCCTCAGAGCACGCCGGCCCTGTAAAGACGGAGGCGAGTCGTCGCCCCTCGCGGGCCCTCTTCATATTAAACAAGTGCTTTGGAAGTGTGCCGTCATAACTATTCATCACAAATAAATACTTAAGCACTGAGAGCTTAGCAACCCGCTGCTTTACAGCTTTTTTTTCCTCTTCCTGTCACCTGATTGTCCTTTGTGTGTCCCCTCCCCTCTCTTTTCCCCCTTCTTGTTGGTGCCCTGAGCCAAAACTCCCTGCTTGGTGTCCCACTTTCTCCCTCACCTGAGGCCTTGTCCCATCAGGACGGCAGACCCGGGGGGGTTATTTCACTTTTCTCCTCTTTGCACAAAGTTCAAACAGTCATCAGAAAGCCCCCGTCCTCTACGACTCTTTTTTTTTTTTTGGAAGGTGATCCGATCGCTTGGCGGGCTGGCTGGCTCCGTTGCAACGCCGCGTGCGCTGGCGTCGGTAAGGCCGAGGCTGGGTGGGTTTCGCTCGGCGAGCTGATGAATTGCAGTGGAGATGCAGAGCGGCAGCCGGCAAGGCGCTCCGGCAAGCGGCCGTCACGAGCGATCACCGTCTGCCCACGTGACGGGGGAAATCGGGGAGACAGCGCTGACAACTTAATTTAACACCATATCTGGAGGAAGCCAGAGTGCCACAGCGCTCTGGATAATTGATAACTCTGCCGCCGCGCCTTCCTCGACCTCGGCTCGCCACCAGCTCGTCGCCGACCCCAAAACTCTTCAGCTGTTTTTAACCACAGATTAAAGAGTTTTACAAGTTAGAGAAACAGCTAGAGGAATATATATGTGAATAGTGACGCTTGATGAAGCAGAACCCTAAAAAACAACTAAAAGAAGTGGATTAATAGCTAAAAACCATTGTAGCAAAAGGATTTCTAGGGGATAAAAGAAGCCAAAGGTTAGCTAAAGCTAAAAGTATGAACACATCACTTTAGCTAAAAGTTTAAATTAGCAGAACATTAGATAGAAACTAGAAAAAGCTAATTAAATCTTGAAAGTATCAAAAGCCAAGCTACAAGCTAAAGGTAAAAAGACAGCAACGCTTCCTAAAATCTAAAAGTATCCAAAAGACCAAAAGAATGACACAAAGTTAAAAGTAACAAAGCCAAAACTAAAAATAAGAAAATGTCAGCTCAAGGTATTAAAAAACTGGCTACAAAATAAATATATTAAGTGCTAGCTCGAGGCTAAAAGTATCATAAAGCTGGCTAAGTGTTAAATGTAGCCAAAGGAGGCTAAAAGTCAAAATTTTATAGATAAAAGCAACACATATAAAAACAATACCTAAAAGCTAAAAATGGCAAAAAGCTAATCAAATCCTAAAACTTTCAAAACCCCATCTGCAAGCTAAGATAGCTAAAAGTATAAAAAAAATTGCAAAAGATTGACTTGAAGGTAAAAGTAACAAAGCCAAAGCTAAAAATATGAAAATATTAGCTAAAAGTAATAAAAAACTGGCTACAAAATAAATGCATTATGGTCTAGATAGAAGCAAAAAGTAAAAACTCTGTAGATAAAAGCTAAACATGTCTAACCAATTTCTATAAGCTAAAAATCGCAAAAAGCTAAATAAATCCTAAAAGTTTCTAAAGTCCAGTTGCAAGCTAAGATAGCTATAAGTAGCAAAAAGAAAACTTAAAGTAACAAATCTGTATTTTTTTCTGCTTGGCCTTCAGAAGGGTCGGATGCTTTTACTCTCTCTCCCGAACCTGTCCCTCCTTCCTGTTTCGCAGCTTTTTCAAGTCTTTCTCCTACCTATCCATCCAAAACTAAAGGAATTATGGATTTGGTCAACTGGTCTCTGAATGCAAGTGACACTATTTTATTTTTTCCACACTTGGAACGAGGGAAACGTGACTGGGTGGAATGGTTGCTGCTGGACTTGTCTGACTCCTGGGGCTGTAATCTGATATGCCAGCACCACTTTCCATCAAAGACGTGGAAGATTTATATATATATTTGGATTTCTGATAACTGGATTCCTGCTGATCGGCGGAGGAGGGTTCCAGATTTATCGAAAAGTGATAGCGACCCTAACAGTGGTTTGGGCCTTTGAGGAGCTGTCGGGCACACTTGAAGGATTCTGCCGGGCTGGTAGCACACAGACTCTCAGCTGGGGGAAATAATTTGCATACTGGATGTGATTCTGATGAGGATCGCAACCCAGGAGCGAGCCTCTAGCATGTAAGGATTACATCTKGTTGACGCTTCAGATGGTKAGAGGCGAGGAAGACCCCAAATTTGTCTGAAAGTTTTTTTCCCACCACTTCAGAGATGCAGTTAAGACTTTTCAAAAGCAACAGGAAATTCAAGGCTGCTTTGTTCCAAAACAATCAGATTATCTATTTTGGCTCCCAGCGGCAYGGCCTTGACGGCAGTGTTTATCTCAATCTCCCCAGGATGGAATGTCAACAAAGAGCTGGATTTGCTCCCACCCCATCCCCTGTGTTGGACCCGGCCTTGGAACTCAATTGGCTGAGGAGGAGGAAACTCTGAACTCTAGCAAACTCAGCAGAGACGATAACATTATGTGACTCTGGACTCTGGTGGGGGTCAGTGTTCCCCTCCCTCAACGTCACCTACTCCTCTGAACCTGCCCCATCTCACCTCCCCCTTATGTGTGGTTTGACCCCCAGCCCCCTCCCTTTCTGCCTTGCACTGATGTGAGTGGGTTTTTTGAGCGTATAATTCTGTGTTTCTTTGTAAAACCCAGGATCAGAGCTTCTTTTTTTTAACTCATCGTTCCTGTTGTGTGTATTCCAAGCTGCAAAAGGTAGCGCACTGTCGTGCGAAAGACCCTGGACATTTGTTTCTCTATGTTTGTTATTTGTGTGTTTYTCCGGAYGGATGTTCTAAACTGCAGTTTCGTTCTGCATTGCATCTTTGATGCTGTGTGTGAATTACAATTARCAATTCTGATTCTGATTCTGTAGCTAAAAGCTAAACAAGTCAAAACAATAACTGCAAGCTAAAGATTTCAAAGAGCTAAATAAATTCTAAAAGTTTCAAAACTCAAGCTAAAAACAGCTAAAAGTAACAAAAATTAGCAAAAGGATGACTTAAAGTTCAAAGTAACAAACATAGCCAAAAGCTAACAGTAGAAAACCATCAGCTAAAATACATTCAGACAAAGCCAAAATAAAATCCAGGCTAAAAGAAGCTAAATTTGGACTTTGACTTGCTGATCAAAGGGTTTTTATGGTTTCCATGATTTGTTGACGAGGAAGCAGCTCTGGAAACCGTTCTGACACCCAGCTCCAGGCTTTTCATGCTTTAAACAGCGACCGCGGCGCTCAAAGTTCTCCTGGTGGCGCTGCAGGGGGTTGAGGGGTGTGTGTTTGTGTGTGTGTGGGGTGGGGGGAGCTGCCTSGATCCCCTTCACAGGCTGCTGAGCAGGAGCCCGGTCGATGGGTAATGCCTATTAATTACTAATACAAACTGCTCATTAGCAGACCAAACACTGGCATCTGTACAGTTTGTTTTCCCTGCAGCGATGGCGCTGAGCTCAGACACAAAGAGGCAGTAAAACCTGAGCTGCCTGATGTGCAGCRGGATCAGAACCCGGGGACTCACCAGGTCTAAAGCCAGGATCAGGATCAGGAATTAAAGTCCGTTACAACAAAAGGTCACGTGACTCATCATCAGAGCTGAAAGGTTTCTTATAATTATTTCTGCTGGAGTTTAAACGTTTATGCTGTTTAGCACATCGTACTGAAGTGTTCCTCTTGTCTTCACTGTTAGCAAAATATCTCGGGGATCTTAATCATCAGCTCAGTTCAAGATGGCCACCGCAGCCACCATCGTTGAAAACACAACAAGAAAAGCAGAATTTAGAGACACAGGGACTAAATTGTTTCGTGTTAGCATCTGCCCGACCGCGTCCGGATAACCAGAAGTGCTACAGCTAGCTGCTGCTGTAGTTTGTGCTCGCAAAGCTTGATTCAAACAGATGTAAACAATTGATTCAAGCTAATAAATGATGCTGGAGTCACTGTGTGATGAATTTATGAATGGCTACACTTGGCTAGCCTCGAGGCCCCGCCTTTGCTCTTTCCGGCCAAGCCAAGACACCACTCCACCCCTCCACCACCGCTGCCGCCATCGCCTCAGCTCCTCACACACACACAATAAAGAAATGAGCAATCGGCCACAAAGTGTCAGCCAACCTTAATCCCCTTTTAATTTCCTTGCGGGGCCGGCGCCAGGACTCTGGCTGCAAGCGCGAAGCTGGCCGGCGGCGGCAGCATGGCCGTGGCGACCGGCAGCCAGCGAAGGCCTGGAGGTCTTTACTCGGATCGGAGCAAAGAAAATACAATAACCGCGCGCCGCCACCAGTGTTTGCCTTACACTTGAGCAGGATTTAGGTTTCCCACAGCACTCTGACAGAACAGTGTGTGTGCTCCCGCGCACACAGGACACACACTGCCGTATATTAAGCATGTGCTCGAGCGCTCAAGCACACCCCTGGTGATACCACGCCAGATGAGGCTATTTTTATCCTAATTTATACAGGTCGGACTCAACATCAGGGGTTGCTGCAGCACAGCTGCCCGATCCACGGCAATCCCACAATGCCAAGAGCGTTATCTCCTTTTGAACAGCAATTTATTTCCCCCTCCCTCTCTCGCCGTTATTCAAAACGCAAAGGTCCCGTCATTAAAACGGACGCGGCGGCSGAGGGAAAGGGCAGCCGGCGAACGGGCGTCCGCTCCCGCGTTCGCGTAATGAAAAGGCACGAAGGAGGGACGAGGCGCCGGATGGGAGGTGGGCTCAGCGGAACAAAATGGTGAAGGTTAACGCAGTTCTGACAGACGAGTTCTTTTTTTTTTTCATGACATTTACACACAGCGGGGAATTTTCTCCCACGTAACACTCACAATATATGAACAGTGGCCAATGCATTAGGTGGACAAAATATTAAAAGTGTCTGAGTTCTGGAGGAAGTCCATATCTGTCTATAAACGGTTTATTTTTCACATTTGTGCCAATCATATCAAAGAAATATGTGTATAAATTAGCTAATAGAGACAATTGGTGGTATTTATGTCAACATTATGGAAAAAAAGCTAAAAATACCATTTATCTTAAGCATCAAACATTTATTTGAATGTTTACAACTTCACCGACTTCACTTCCTAGAAGAGCTGTTTCCCTCATTACGTTACAGAGACCCCCTTTAGACACCAGCACTGCCAAAACTCAACAAATCCAGTTCTTCAGCCTACACGCAGTCTATCACTAATCTGAGGTTAGATTCTGGAGGCAGCAGGTCCAGGTGAGAAGCCCGGGCCTCCCTCTCCCCAGGAACTCCCTAGCTCCACCTGGAGAACCCAAAGTAGACCAGAGAGGATGTTTAATCCATCCAGCAAGTTCTGGGTCTGCCCCAGGGGTCCYTTCCCAGCAGCACAGTCCTGGAAAACCTCCAAAATAAAACACCCATTTCAGCCTTCAGAATCTGRTTCTTTTGGTCCAGGAWYCGTTTTACYTTTTGACTCAACTCTTTCTTCACCTCGGAGGACCGAAGCAACGCCCTCATTACTGAGGAAGAGGTCCGGACCCGTGGATCCACCTCCTGCTCCGCTCCTCACTCTGGAATAAAACTCTAAATAATTGATCTCTTCCACCTGAAGCAAAGTTCATTTTGGTTACAAAAGACCTGCAAAGCCCCCAGCCTTTTATTTTTGTCCATAACAAAGCTGGCTAAAAGCTAAAASTAGCTAAAGGACAGCTAAATGTTGAAAGTAACAAAGGTGTAGCTATAAAAAGGCTTAATGTATAAAAAGACTGGTTTAAACTGGAGGAATTTAAGGATAGCTAGAAGCTAAAAGTTTCATAGAGCAGGYTAAAAGCTTTGTAGCAAAAAGATGGCTAAAAGTTCAAAGTGACAAACATATAGAAAAAGCAGAAGCACATTAGCTAAAACCTAGAAATTACAAAAAGTTAATTCAATTCTAAAAGTATCATAAATCCAGCTAAAACTGGAGATATTAAAGGCTTGTTGGAATCTAAAAGTAGCCAAAAATGTCTGAAAGTTAACAATAACTAAACCATAGCTAACAGCTAAAAGTAGCACCTAAAAGCTAGAAATTGCAAAAGGCTAATTAAATCCTGAAAGTATCAAAACTGTTAAAGCTTACCTGGAAGTTGAAAGTATCACAAAGGCAGGCTAAAAGCTAAAAGTAACTAAGGCGTTGCTATAAATAGGAAAACATCAGATAAAAGTAAGACTAGCTAAAACTAAAGTAACTAAAGGATAGCTAGAAGCTAAAAATACAAGTATAAAAGGGATACTAAAATCTAAATACAAAAGGCTAACTAAAAGTTAACAGTAACAAAAGTGTAGCTAAAAATAGGAAAACAGCTAAAAATATCAAAAGACTGACTAAAAGCTAAATGTATTAAAAGATAGAAGCTAAAGGTGGCGAAAAGATGGTTAAAAGATAAARGTAACAAACTTAAAGCTATAAGGACAATAGCTAATCAACTGCAAAAAAAGACTAATTAAATTGAGCTAAAGCTATCAAAARCAGCTAAAATCTAAATGTAGCAAAAGGATAAATATAATTTAACAAAAATAGTGAAAAGTATCAAATGGTTCCAAAAGCTAAGATAAAGACTAAAAGCATTGCTTAAAATAGAAAAACATCAGCTGAAAGTATCATAAGCCTGACTGAAAACTAAATTAAGTAAAGGCAAAATAGAAGCTAAAAGAAGCAAATAGCTGATAGCAGATAGCTGAAAGTTAAAGTTAACAAACCTATAGCTAAATATAGCTAAAAGTAGCCAAACTGTACCTGAAAGCTTGAAATCGCATAAATCTAATTAACAGTTAAAAGTATCAAAACTCCAGCTAAAAGCTAAAGCTATTAGAGGCTAGCTGGAAGGTATAAGTATCAAAAAATGAGCTAATTGATGACCATAAATTAAAAGTAACAAAAGCATGGCTAAAAGTAGGAAAACAAACTGACTACAAACTAAATGTATTAAAGGCCGGCTTTGTTTTTTGTCCATTAAGGCAAAAAATAAAAAATAAACTAAAAAGGACCAAACTAAAAAGTAGATTATGGCAAAAAATTAACATAATTTATTGATCAGGACCTTTTTCGTCTGTTTAATTCAGTTTTTTCATCACATTTAGACAAAAYGATAAAGAATAAGTGAGAATTTGCTCAAACATAAACACACTTTTATTAGAAATAAAACTCACAGATACAAAACCGTAAACAGAAGTTTCCTGTTTTCCTCCTCTTAAACTCCCATAAACAACCTAAATGTTGGAGAATTTTCTGCTTCCTGTCTTTTTAGCGCCACTCTTCACAGCTAAGGTGTTTACGGCAACATAAGGAGGGGAGGGGGGTCGAGCCCGGACCCTCAGTCCGGTCTCATTTAAGGCTAATTCCTGAGTGGGTCTCCATGTTTGATCCTGTTGCCCATCTGAAGTAATTAAAGGGTTATTAGTAAACAGATATTCACGCTCGCTCACTCCTGCCAACTGTTTCGCGCCATCTGCCGCCGGCGCACGTGCTTTGACATTGGAAATATGCTGCTCTGTGCATCGGGTCTAAACATTGTCATTTTCCCGTGTGTGTATGTGTGTGTGTGTGTGTGTGTGTGTGAGGGAATAAAACTCAAGGAAATTATAAGCCCGCTGTGCTATTTTAAACCTTCTTGTTAATTTCAATCCCTTTTAACTGGATCCACTTTTGATAGCAACCGACCGCTATTCTTACATCTCATCTCTGCAGCCCACTCTTCCTCCTCCCTCCTCCGCCTCCTCCCCCTCCTCCGGCAGCAGCTCTGCCCTCCTGTCTGTTTTTATCCTCTTTTTATTTTCAGTAATATAGAAGGGATTAACCCTGCTGGCCCCTTGGTGGTTACTGTTTCATTTTATTCTTATTAAAATCTTAAGAACCTGCTTTATTATTCCTGTTTGATACCACCTCAATAATCCTCTGCCTCCCTGCCTGACTGCCTGTGTTTGTGCGTGTGTGCATGTGTGTGTGTGTGTGTGTGTGTGTGCGTCCGTGCATGGCGTGAAGCCACAGACCCATAGGTGTGCTCTGTGATGGATGGTGTGCACGCTCGTGTTTGGATTGGCAGGAAGTCCAGGACACGTTAGGAAATTTTAATCATCTTGCAACATATAGATGCACAAATAATCTTTTTTTTTCTTTCTTTTCAACATTAAAGACCTTTAATATGAGACGTGAGGCATTATAAAAAGACACGTTTCAACTCGTYGTCTCGAGTGTTTTTTCTCTGCAAATCTGACAGATGTAAGGTTTTTATTTATTTATTATTTTTCCCACCGGCTGTGTTGAGATGGCTATTACTGCTGATGGGTCTCTGGTGTTCGCTGTGATCCTTCTTGCAGCGAGCGGCATTGATTTTCCTGAAACCCTCTGATAAATCTCAGGCGGGAACTAGACGGAACGTGTTGTCACAGCAAAGCTTCGGTGATTTCTCCCGCAGCTTCCGCTGACCTGGCGAGGTTTATTTAGAGAAGCTGAGTTGCCGGTGCCGCGATGCTTCACATCTAGAAMAAAATAAATAAATAAAAACATAATCATGCCCTCCAATAAAAATCATTTATTTAGAGTACCGGTTAACAGTGTAATTGTTGCATTCTTCTAGACCAGAAGTGTCCAGTTCTGGTTCTTGAGGACCACTGTCTGGCATTTTTTTATTTGTTTTCTTGCGCCACACCTGATTAAGGGACTGAATCACCTCTTCAAGTTCTGCAGAAGACTGTTATTTACCTGTTCCTTCAACTCAGGTGTGTTGAAGCCACAGGAACCTAGATTGAATACAGTTTGTCATTAAGTGTTTAAGAAAATTAAATATCTAAAACTCTAATAAAACCAGCCATTTCATGTATACAAACCTACACAAATAAGACACAAACTGTAGCTCTTTAGGGCTCTCRTAATAACCGTACACCTGTGCGGAGTAAAAAGTAAGCCTTGGATGAATAGTGGTGCTTTTAGTGTCACTCCCTCTTCTGTGGGTCACTTCAGGGACGTGGATTGTTCACACGGGAGTCTGATGACGTCATAATATGAACGAGGACGGGAAAAAATCGAAATTGAGCACTTAGTCCTTCGTTGTGCTTTAGTTGAGCATTGTGCATTATTCTTGCCAAGTCTGGTTCTCCTGAGCGATCTCCTCGAGCTTGTAAGAACTAACTCCTGAAGCTTTTTTTATTTTGTTAGTGGTTGACACYTAATTTGTTTTGTTAAATGAAGTTTGAGTTCATGTCTTCTGTGGGTCGGTTCAAGGTTGTGGATTATTCACACAGTAGTCTGGTGATGTCGTAATGTGAACGATCACGGGAAAAAAATTTGATTTGACAAAAAAACTGAGCATTTAGTTTCTCAGTTCTCACTSCAGCTTTAGTTGAACATTGTGCATTATTCACGCCAAGTCTGGTTCTTTTCCATTATCTCCTCGAGCTTGTAAGAAATAGATTTTTTTATTGACTCTTAAATGCACTCCACATATACATATTTGTAAGATGTTTAGAATATTTTTATAATCCATGTGCAGTTTATTTTTATACTGTTTGAATTGTCGTAAAAACATTTTCTGAGGGACTATCTCCATCTTGCACTGCTACAACACAATCAGACACACATCTAAGATTTCAGGACTTTGTGTTTGATCCCGCCAAAACATCAGAATTGAGTATTTAGTTTTTATTTAGTTCTCACCCCAGGTTTAGTTGAGCATTGTGCTTTATTCACGCCGAGTCTGGTTCTCCTCCATTGTCTCCTCAAGCTTTTCTTTTGTAAGCGGTTGCAGGTAACAAAACGATATCCGTTTTGTTTTGTTAGACAAAGTCTGATTTGTAATTTTGAGATCCTAACGAAAACTAACAGTAACCTCATAGAGCGCTCGTTTTTCCAACTCCAACATCTTCATTTCTTTGTTGTTCTCTATTTTCTAAATCCAAACAATCCGGTGAAATGCTCTGTTAATTTTCTTTTTGTAAAAGGAAACAAGCAGGATTGTATTATTTCAGTTTTTGTTTTGAAATAAACGTCYTTTCCAGTGTTTTCTCTTCATATATCAGCAGGCAACCGGTGGAAAAGGGTGATTTGAGGCAAGCTAATGTAATATTAACCTATCATTTAGTATGCTTTTGGAGAGCATCTGTCCGCGTCCAGCTGTAAGCTCCTCAGCCTGGAGACTGATCATCTCTTCATTAAAAGTGTAATACTGTTCAAGCGTCTCCGCAGGCAGCCAGGAGCACACAGGATTATCTGAACGACTTAGCCAAAGGTCAACATTGTTTGATTTCCTCAAAGGTTACTATTTATACCTTTTTATCGACTCCTCGTAACATATTTGATCGCATAATTCATTTTCCTTTCTCTGCCCCGGTGTTTGAGAGTCATCTGCTGAAGTGCGTGCATGCTAATTTCTCATTTACGATGCATTAAATTCAGACGAGAGGGGGGATTGTTGGGGACAAAGCTGATCACGCTGCGAGGGATGAGTCAGGAATTGAACCGAAGTGTTTCATTAAGAGGTGCTGGCTGGCTGCTAAGACGGCGCAGGGGTGTAATCCCTCCTGTTCCTCCTCTTCATCATTTTTCCTTTTTTTTTTTTATTGTACTCTCATATTTCACAGTCGCATATTTTACCTTCCCAGCCACTTAYCCTCCAAAAAATCTCCTTCCTCCTCTTATTTCCCTTCCTCTTTTCTTAAAGGCCGCCTCCTCGCAAACACATAACCAAACTCTTCCCCGCCGCCGCCACCCAGGGTCACGCCATCAAAATGACTCTTTTTATTACAGTTCATAAACAGCAGCTCCCCCCCGGAGACTTGGGGAAATTTCCCATAAACTTTGATCAAACACGCGTTAGCCTCGCCCCGATCCTCAGCCACCTCCATGCGTGGAAATAGCTCTGTTCAATCACAGGCAGGGAAAACACACGGAAAACAGCGCAAATAGCAAAGGCAGCCGCTAATATATGAAGTCATTATTGACCGGGACGCCGGAGGAATAGATCTCATAAAAAACAGTTGCTTTATTTTATTTTATTTCTTTTTTCAACCTTTTTTTCCGCCTCTTCTAACAGAGGTGGTAAACATCACGGCTTAAAATTAATAGCTCGGAGAGAAGCTCGGGCGATGGAACCAAAATAAAATCCAAGACGTCGGTTTTCGGCGCGTGTTTGCAGGAACGGGGAGCTCGGTGGTTTTTGCTCGGCTTGTCCGAGATTTTAGGTTCTCGAAAAGCCAACTTGCGAGGGTCCAAACACTTTAAATTCTACGGGTTTGTGTATCCAGACATAAAAAAAAATCATTGCGTCTTTCTAAGTTCTTGAGTTTGGACGACCCACCAAATTCACCCTGGGGTCAGACTGTGCAGTGCTCCCCGCCTCAGTTCGCAGGTTAAAGGTCAGARGTCCTGGAGATTATTTACCCAGAATGCACGGCAGCACATTTGGCAAATCCAGACCCACCTGTGGAGGGTGGGGGGCTGGTGGCGTGGGCTTTGATCGGACCACAGGTCCAGCTGAAATTTGGACCAAACAGGACAATAACCATGATTTTACATAACTAATAATTAATTTAGATCGTCTAAAAACTTTCAAATCTCTTAAAAAAANATAACCATGATTTTACATAACTAATATTTAATTTAGATCGTCTAAAAACTTTCAAATCTCTTAAAAAAAATGAATGAATCCAAAAAAAAATTGAAGCTTTATAAAAGATGTCAGCAAGATTGATTAAAAAGTTTAATTGCAGAATAATTTAGGTTAATTTTTTTGTTCAATTTAAAAAAACTACAAATAACATGTGAAATTAGATAAAATACAACGCATCTAATCTGAATTATTATGAAATATAAGGTTCTTCACCCTGTTTTTATATGTTTACAGACACATATTGTTATTCAGTTATTTAGTTTGCAGGAAAATTGGGGATAAAAAAATCCAGTTTGTAGATTGTTTAAAAAAAACAACATAATGTAGAAATGTAATTATTATCATTAACATAATATATATCATTAAAAAGTACATTTGTGTCTTTGCTTTTTTAGAAATAGTCGCCCCTCGTTGAACATTTTTCTGACGTCGTTTGTTTCTGTTTAGACATAACTGTCCATCTTTACACCCAGTTCTCGTAACGTTAATCAGATTTTTTTGATAAAACGCTGCTTCGGCTGTTTTTGTTTTATTTTATTTTATTCCCAGCCCTTTTGCTGCTCGTCTCTGTGAGGTTTGAACTGCCAGTATTTGTTCCTCTTCACCTCACCGGACCTTCACGTGAGCCGCTCTTCCTTTTTTCGCTTCCGTCTCATGACTCAAGCTCCTATTTTTTCTCTTTCCTTCACCTCCTCCCTCCCTGCCTTCACCTCTCAGGCCTAATTGAAAGGGACAGCGGCTCTGTTGGGTCGCGCACCGACGAGGTTACAGACTGACACATCTCCTAATCCTCACCTGGTTGCCATATATACACTCAGGTGCTGCTGCTGCTGCTGCTGCTGCTTTCTTGTTTTCTCCCTCTCCTCCGAAGCCCTTTTTTCACCCCCACATCTCTACCAATTCTCCCGCCTCTCCTCCTGAGGGTCAGAATGCAACCTGGAGCGAGAGGCAGGCTACAAATTGTCAGAGAGGAAGCCCGGAAGAAGAAACGGAGCCTCTGTGCCTCCAGTTCATTACCAGGACTCGTGGATGTGGAGCAGTGTGTGTTGACATTGTCATAGTTATCGGGGGGGGAACACGTGTGTGCAGCCTGTCACAGTGTGTGTGTGTGTGTGGATATACATACTGCACATGCTCCCTCTGTGTGTTTTCTCTCTGGTTTTCATGTGTCCATGTGGAGGATGATGGTTCCAGGGTTTTGGATGGCGCCGTCTTTGGCTGAAAACCTGCCTCAGCGCAGGATCAAGGGTTCGCAGAGGCGGCCGCCGCACCCAGCCGGGGCTGACTGCACGCCAGACGCAATCCCCGGCTCCCTCCGCCGCGTCCTTGGCAGCCTGC
>NW_013952415.1:1757642-1764480 GCF_001266775.1 Austrofundulus limnaeus | reverse complement strand
CCCCCACCCACCCTCCATCTCAACTCTCTTTTCAGTTCATTTCATTTCTCGTACCAGCTGACGACGTAGCTTGCAGCCATTTTGGTCCCAACCTTGTAAACAACAACACGAGCGATCTCGTGATCCGTTACCTCTTGGATGACTCTCGGCTACTACCACGCCAAATTCCAGCTTGGCATCTGTAAAATGTACACAGGCTTTTCATGTAGCCAAAACTCATTTAGCTGTTAAACCGTGTCATCTCTGAAATGTAATCAGTTGTAGATGTAAAACTAAAAACAACTTTCTGAAAGTTTCATTAAAATTAATCTAATGGTTCGTGAGATATTTCGCTAACAAACAAGATTAACGCCATCAGTTATCACCCAAGTTTTTAGGCAAAGACGTCTTCCAATGTGTTGTGTTAAAACTATATTTTGAGAGTTATGCTCAGCTACTACCACACCAAATTTTAGCCTAATATTATTTTAATTTATGAAGTTGTAGTCATTTTTGTGTTTTCCAAGTTAAGCCAGCTATGGTGGCCATCTTGAATCAGATGAGTCCAAAATGTAATCAGTTGTAGTCGAACTTCCAATAATTCCTTACAGAAAGTTTCATTCAAATTAATCTAATGGTTCTTGAGATATTTCGCTAACAGGCAAACAGGGTTACCTCCAAGAGTTATCACCCATATTTAAGTAAAGACATCTTCCAGTCTGCTGTCCTCAAAGTATGTGTTGATGGTCATGCTCGGCTATTACCACACCAAATTTTAGCTCGATGTTTTAAAAACTGACTGAGTCCTGGTCATTTTTATATTTTCCGAGTTAAGCCAGCTGTGGCCGCCATCTTGAATTGAGTTGAGTCCAAAAGTTAATCAGTTGTAGTCTAGTAATTACTTTCTGAAAGTTTCATTAAAATTAATGTATTCGTTTTTGAGACATTTCACTAACAGACAAACAAGGTTTCCTCCAMGATTTAGCACCCACATATTTAAGCAAATATGTCTTCCAGTGTGCTGTGCTTGARTTATGTTTTGAGGGTCATGCTTGGCTACTAACACACCACATTTTAGCCTAATATTATTTTATTTGATGAAGTCATAGCCATTTTTATGTTTTCCATGTCAAGWCAGCTGTGGCAGCCATCTTGAATCGGGTTGAGCCCAAAACGTAATCAGTCGTAGGCRAACATCCAATAATTACTTTCTGAAAGTTTCATTAGCATCTCTGTGATGGTTTTGGAGATATTTTGCTAACAGACACATAGAATTGATTCAAATAGTTTTAAACTTTAAAACTGTGAGCTGGAGATCAGGCTCAGCTACTACCAYGCCAAATGTTAGCTCAGAGTTAGTAAATCTGACTTGTCATGTTTATGTTTGCTGAAATGGACTTGACGCAGCAGCAGCCATCTTGAGTTAAACCGAGCCTAAAAGCGAATTGATGACATCATCGGTGGCGGCGGGCGATAACGAGATTAAAACCCAGCCGTCCGGACGGAGTTATAAATTGCTGCGGGTGTCAGATTTTTATATGGAGTCTGTTTACCGTTTGTACTTCTGTCAGTGTTTACAAATGCAACGAATTATTTGTGTTTACCGTCACTGGCTGCCGGAGACGTGGATATTTTTAGGAAAAAGTGAGCAGTCAGGAAAAGTTGATTCCCATAAACAGGCTAAGTTGAGACATCTGTTGCGCTTGAATCGCTGCTCCGAACGCATCACAGCCTGTTTGTTGTTGTTTTTTTTTATTGTTTATTCCCAGGCAAGTGTTGTGTTATTATAGCTGAGCTGAGGTATTGTCAAAGTCAAACGCGTCGTCGTTGCAGTTAAACCGGGACTCCCGCTCCCCCCGGTGAGCCCGCGGTGTAGACGAYGCCTTCACATCCAGTTAGCAGACACCCGCCACGCTAAAGAGGTTAAACTGCCGCGCCTGGCTCAGCCAATCGTATTGATCATCATTTGAAGACGGTTTTCTCTCTCCCTCCTTGCATCACGCTTCACACGCTTTATTCGACTTGCCACTCCTGCCAAACTTCAAACCGCGTCGAGTGTGTTTTTTTGTTTTTATCCAGGTGGATACAGGTGTGGGTGTCTCTGTTTATGAGTGTGTGTTTGCAGCTCCGAAGGGGCTCCTTTGGTGTTGTTTATTCATGCTGCCTTCTTTCTATAAACCGGGCTTCTGATCTCCCAGCAAACATGCCTCCAAATTCTTCTGCTTCCACCCCCCCCCCCCCCCCCCCCCCCACACACACACACACACACACATGTAAATATATCGGCGTCAGTTTGATGATGAAATGAGCGTCGAGCGAGGCAGAAAGGAGGAGGGAGAACCACGACGCTTTTCTGCTGCGAGCGAAGACGGAAAGTTTCTGTCTGTTTCCTGCGACCTCGCCTCGGCCTTGGACTGATGTTCCTGTCGGGCAGCTGCCAGGACAGCTGCGTGCGCGGGGGGTCCTCGGAGCCAAATGGCATGTCAGGAAGTGGTCGCCGAGGTCGACCGCCTTTCTCACTGTCAGCCTCTGTCGTCGCCGGTCTCACCTGTCCAATTAGAGGCTCTTTGGCCCTCCGCTTTTAGTCACCGACTCACCTGGTTTTGACTGGTCCGGCGACACCTGTGGGGTCCTGAGATGAACGCACCTGACACCTGAGTTTATGGTCTTTGCTTCAACAGAACACCGATGAATGAGGAGATCAGGAGACGTTAACACAAGAATGGTTTCAAAAATACAGCAAAATGACWCTCGGCTGCTACTGAAGTTCAGCTCAGTATCTATAAAAAAGGCTTAAGACTTTGCAGTGTCAGGTGGTATTTGTTCAGATATCAAATGTWCAGAAGAGGATTAGAAACAAAAAATATTTCGAAATCTAAAAAAAGTAATCAAATTTTTCCTCGTGACCCTTATGTTTCGTACACACGACTGTTTCCTGTTGACATTTCCTGTCAGGGCAGCTTAGTTCATCATCAACTGTTTTATTTTAGTGTTTTTGCAACTTTTCATTTTCTGACTTTCAAATTAAGAGCGTGAGAGATTCATGACCTGAACTGTCGCTTCTTCAAGTTGCTTAAAAAAAATCCAATAAGAAAACAAAACAACAAAAGAAGCTTTGATAAATTTGATAAATTTTTGATAAATTTTACATCATTATTTTCTTTTAACAACTATGAACACAAAAAGTGTTTTTTAATACTGATTTTTGAGTTGGTTTGAAGTCGGGAGCTCTTCTTGACCCATCATGCATAGCAGGCAGGTGTGGGCCAGATCTGGCACTGTTTTGAAGATGACATGCCAGAACTGGCCCAGTTGTGGTTTGGTTTACTGTTTGAGGCCCAATTCCATCAATGGCATGACTGGCACAGTTGTACCTTAGTATACTGTATGTGGCCCAAATCTGTCAATGCCACAACTGGCCCAGTTGTGGTTGGGATTACTGTATGTTGCCCAAATCTGTCAATGTCACGAGGTCCAATTGTGGTTTGCTTTACGTGGCCAACATCTGTCAATGCCACAACTGGCCCAGTTTGGGCTTAGTTTCCATTATGGAATCCCTAATTGTCAATGCCACAACTGGCCCAGTTTGGGCTTAGTTTACTGTATGTGAACCAAATCTGTCATTGCCACAACTGGCCCAGTTGTAGTTTGGTTAACTATATGTTGCCCAAATCTGTCAATATCACGTGGTCCAGTTGTGGTTTGGTTTACATGGCCAACATCTGTCAATGCCACAACTGGCCCAATTGGGATTTGGTTTATGTGGTGCTGACCAATGCATGGACCACTTCTGGGCCAATTAAGGGCTGTTACTCTTTCTGATATCTTGGCCGAGTTTAGTTTTTGTGCATTGTGTGGGCCAGAACTGGCCTAAACAAATTTAGCTACATAGGATATTCAGATTGAGTCCAAAAACATCCAAAACAATGAAGTTTTTTAAATTATTGTACGTATTTGTATTTTATGCAGACATGGTTTTTAGATTCGTATAAAAACAATATTTTGTTTATCGCTCAGCTGATGAGTTTCCTGTTTCGGTTACATGTAAATGGTGTTTGTCTGGGTAACCTGTGGCTGCCGGCGCTTTGATAACGACAAAAACTCAGCAAACTCTTTTCCATGTAAATCAAACCGAGGCTGCGCTGGCAGAACTCCTTCCTTCCATCGACTGAATCGATGGTTGTGTGCCTGCTCGCTCCCCTGCAGGCTACAAGCAACATCAATCGCTTCTTTTATCGGAGAAGCCGGTGTTTCTTCCTGCGCGCGTGTGTGTGTGYGTATCTGTGTGTGCGTCTTCAACTTTCCCATAATTTATCCCGAGCTGCGACGGGAATGCTCGACGTAATGAAATACTAAAATGAAAACCCATTGTTTACTTTTTGTTCTGACTGCATGTAAAACATCACGAGCTCAATTCAGAAGGTATTTTTTTTATTTAATCCTCCCTTCCTGAATAAAAAAAGTTAATCAAAATGTCATATTCTTTATTAAAATATTAGTTTTGTCATGATAGTTTTGTCGCTTTTTGTTTGGTTGGGGTTTTGTTACTTTACCCTCTGCCTGATAAATGAAGTTATTAAAAAGATCTTCTGACATTCATGGTATTTTATGGATTCAAGTGTTGCATAATTCCCAACTTTAACTAAAACTTGACCTCAAATCGTCACAACTCTTTGAACTTTGCGATTAAAGTAAAAACACAATGATCTCGCTTTTTCTGTTCATCCGTCCCAACCAGAATGCAGAGAGGAAGACCTGATTTAAAGACAAAAAAAGATCATCCCTGCTCTCTGGCCTCCACCAGGAGACGAGTGTGAGAGCTGCCAGACATCAGACAGAAGCGCTGTTAAAAATACATGTATACCACTCCTCATGACTTATTGAAGACCTCTCCTCCCTTTATGTTTATGAGGTGAGAAGCCTCCCCGTGGCCTCCAMCGGTGACCCCCAGGATCCCCAGAGGTGTCCGAGAAGCTCCTGTTTCCTCTAATTGAGCTCGCCCTCAAATGAGATACAACCRTGAACATGCGTGTAGGAGTCGTGTGTAGGGTTGCAGCTGAAAACAATGTTCGTTCATGAAGTGTTTAAGACAATAAACCTATTTTATCAGAGGGYGAGGAGGCCTCTTTAATATTTAATATATGCACAAGGATCAAAATGAGCTTTTAAACAGCCTATTATATTTGAAGCTAGCTAGCCTTCTAGTTTACACTTAATAAATAATTCGTAAATTGTCTTTGGCCTTGTGCTGATTTAGAAGAAACATGTTAACAACTAGCCACTTCTAAAAGGACAAGATAAACAAAAACAAAATGACAGGTCTCTCTTGTAACATTGGCTAGCTAAACAGTTGACTTAGACTAGCTAATTGACAGCTTAAGCTTGCTTATGGAAACTAGCAAAACTAACTCCTGGGCTTAGGTTTTGGTTTGTTGTTGTTAATCAAAACACCTTCTTATATTGCTAAAATTAACTAGCTAAACAGCCAACAGAAGCTTAGACTTGCTAATGATAACTAGCTCAAAAGCTGCTCAGCAGGTTACTGTTGCTAAGCTAATCGTTGGTTTGCAGTTTACGTTAACTAGCTAAATGACAACTTAAGCTTGCTCAAATTATTTAACTAAATAATAACTAGGAGTTTTGTTTTCATACTAAATGTGTGCTTTAGTTTGTTAATGCTAACTAAACAACAGCTAAAGCTTGCTAACGTTCGCTTCACTTTTGCTTAGGCTCATTAATGTTAGCTTGCTATATTGAAGCTTTGCATAGCTAATGTTAGTTAATTTAACCAAGTAGGGGTCTCTGCGGACGAGAGGGCGTCACAAGGAAAGGCGATTCTAAAGCCACACACCTGATTTGACGGACTTTGTTAAAGGGACACACCTGATTTGACGGACTTTGTTAAAGGGACACACCTGATTTGACGGACTTTGTTAAAGGGACACACCTGACTGGACGAGCAAAAAAGGGGCGATACCGTACGGCAGCACCTGATTGGACAAGAACAAAAGGGGCGTTACTGTACGGCACCACTTTTTCTGGAGAACCCTACTTGGGTCACATTTCTCCTGGTTAACCTTAGTGTTGGGGTCAGGGTCAGGCTGTAAAGAGATCAAGCAGGGTCTAAGGATACCGTCATGTAGGCCTCATTGCCCACAGTGCTTATGTTTAGACACGCCCACTCTTGTGACACGCCCACTTTGATTCCGCAGATAACCCCTTCTCAATTTAACGACAACACGCTCAGTGTTTGCTAGCTAAATGACAGCTTAAACTCACCTTTGTTGACTAGTGAAACAAACTGCTGTTTTATTTTGCTTTGGTTTATTGTTAGGCCTGCTAACAACCAGCTAAATACCAGGTTAGAGATGCTAATTTGAACTAGCTAAAAAAAGACTTGCTTGTGTTAATTAGCTCAAATGCTGCTTAGTTGTGTTACTGTTACCAAGCTAAACATTTGCCTAGGCTATCCATCCATCCATCCATCCATTTTCTGTACACGCTTCTTCCTAAAGTTAATTAGTTTATTGACAGCTTTGTATTGCTGTTGTTACCTAGCTAAACAGCGATGTATTTTTGCTAAATTGTTTGGCTAATCATGAGCTCAGGCTTGATAATATTAGCAAACTAAATGTCTGCTTTAAGCTAGGTTTATAGTAGACTTTTGGAGAAATCTACAACGTAAGTGGCAAGTACAACTCCACTACTGGCGAGGGTGTGCGCTCCAAAGCACAACTATAACTCAGCCTTAAGCTTGCTAATGCTAGCTTCATCTTTGCTCAGGAATGCTACTGGCTGTGTCCAAAACAGCAGGACGGGTCCTCCGAAGGTCGAATTCGTCGGCCGCATACGTCACAGC
>NW_013952415.1:1750524-1751827 GCF_001266775.1 Austrofundulus limnaeus | reverse complement strand
TTATTATGGGTTCGTTGGATTAGGAGGAGTCACTGATCTGCAGTCTGTAAGCTTTTTTTTTTTTTTAACTCATCCATCCGCACTTCATTAACCCTGAGCCGGGGACAATCCGCGGTCAGAGCCGAGGGATTTACCACCAACAGCCTTTCACATGGAAATAAAGGAAGAAAATCTGAGTCAACTGAGCCGCTGCGCCTTTTTTTATTTTAATATGCGCACTTTGCAAGTAGTCACACAAAAAAACAACAAAAAAAGGCCTCGTCGTTACCCAAATCGGTCACGCGTCCACATGATGGGACTATAATGATGTTTTTATTAGGTGCCCCCACCCCCCCACCTCCTTTCACTCCCCGTCTTTACCGCACCTTGCTGTCCAAGTTGCCAAAAATGCACATTTTAATGCCATTTTCCGCACCAGGAGAGCGCAGGGTTCTCAGGCCGTCAGTTCGATGTTTCACGGCTCGGTCAGCCACCAAGAGGGGGGGATAAGGAGAGAGTGGGGGTGGGGGGATAACAGGTGCCATGCGCGGGTGACAGCAGGGGGAGCTGGCTATCAAACCCATCATCGACTTTCAATTAAAACCTATTAAAGTCTTTTGTCTAATCGTTAACATCCTACAAGTCTGAGCTCCTTTAACCCCCCAACGCGCCGCGCGGGGCGGATCATTTGGGTCCACACAGACTTGGAGTGGATTTGGTGGTGGTGGTGGTGGGGGGGGGCATGGTGGCGGAGCCGCTGACCAGCTGTCCCCCCGCGCGCTGATCCCCGCGGTCCGCAGTCAGCTCCAGCCCGGTCGCCAGCTGTTGGAGCCGTTTGGCCGAGGCGCTGGCGTCCGGCGCCCCCCAGGAAAGAGTATAGAAGGAGGGAAACAATCAATTTCCAAAATGCGGCCATCATTTAAGGCACTTAAACAATTGCGAGGACGACATTAATATTTCATCCCCCCCCCTTTTTGCATTGTTTATGGTGCTGTTAATTTAGAAAATAGTGAAGGGGGGATGGGGGGGTCCATCTTACTGGAGCTGATCTTTGATTAAACTTAAGTGTGTCTCTGGAAAACAACAAAAAAAAACGTCTTTCCATCATTTTACCATCATTTCTAACCCTAACCCCCAGTCAGATTGGTTCAACAAATGGTTTATAAATGTTACCGGTAATTATGATTATACGATTTTTCAATTTACGAATATCACCAACAAATATCATGACAGAATTAATTCACTCAAGTTTTCTGTAAATATCATGATTTTTACCAGAGTCCTTAAAAGGCATTGAATTAATCCAAAAATAAGGCCTTAATTA
>NW_013952415.1:1747690-1749064 GCF_001266775.1 Austrofundulus limnaeus | reverse complement strand
ATGTTATCGACAGTTGGACAGAAAAGAGGAATATAGTTTTGTTTTTATCATTTTCAGCTGGATGGACTTAGTTTTCACATCTGAAGATGAAATATAAACATTTGGAAGTTAGATTTATTATTTACCATGAGCTACAATATTTCAAATTTACCAGTTTTACCGATAAACGATACAATAATATTAATAATGGAGAAACAACATTTAATCATTTATTTCCACCTCAGTCCAATCAGGACTGCCTTCAGGAAAAGATGAGCTAAAACGGAGTTAGAGCTAAAATTTAATATTTATCCGAAAGGAGGCAAATTATTTCAAACTGACCGATAAATAATAAATGATAAACGATAAAAAATAAAAGATAAAATACGACGTGTTTGACTCCAGATCAAAGAGTAAGAAGTGTTGTTTTTATCTCTGTTTTTAGGATTATAACTTCATTCAGAGAAAAATGAGATGAGATTAAAGTGAACTCAGATTTCATTTTTACTATAAAGATGACAAACGATTTCAAATTTAATATCGTTCACTGTTAACAAAGTGGAGGTGGATGTTTTCTGTTGTTGAAACTGGAAAAAGTGGGAATTAACTTTTAAAAAAATACAAAGAAACATCAATGTTATTGGTAAATGTGTCCATATTATTGACTTTTGTAGCAGAAAAAGGAAGAACTTGTTGTTTTCATCTTCAGTTTAGTCTGAAATCATTCAGGAAAAGATAAAAAATAAACAAAGTTAAATTTACCAAACGACCAAAAAAAAGACAAGTTTGCTGATAAATGTCGTTACGGACGGATTATTTATTTAAACTGGTCCAGATGTCGGATCATCGCTCTTGACTTGTTTTATTCCTCCTCTGTGTTTTCCTTTTTCATCTGAACATAAAACAAATTTAATTTAACTCAAACTCAGGAGAGGAGAGCAGAACTTAAACAAACAGCCCGCCTTCTGCAGACAAATTATTCTGCTTTTAATTGATTTTTTTATGTTTATTCAGATAAAAAGGCTTTATTTTGGGATCGGCTCCAAAAAGACTGTTTTTTTTTTCCATTTTGGCTGAAAATTTGTGCTTTTATCTTTACTGTCCAATTTCTATTTGGCCGTAAGACAAAAACAAATSTTCTGTGATGCTGAAAAGATGTTTTTTGTTCTTCCTTCGGTGGTTTCCCGGGTTTTAAAGCACCTGACAAGAACTCAAAGCAGCAATTAAACCAAAGACTGTTTTTTTTATTTCCACATTTATAAAAGTAATTTCTCTTTTACATCAAAACCCCACCTCCTCCTCGTCCTCCTCCTCTCCAAAAACTAAAGGAGCTTCATCACTCAGAGCCAGGAGGAAGAGGAGGGGGGTTCAAATCTGAGGGAGCGAGAACAAAAT
>NW_013952415.1:1743401-1745271 GCF_001266775.1 Austrofundulus limnaeus | reverse complement strand
ATAGAAGTTATTTGTTTTATTTTAGAGCTGATTTGATGTCAAACAGTTTTGAAACAAAAATCTGCAAAACAAGTTTTATTTTATAACCTTTCTTAGCTGTAAAAATCATTTTTATTTCTTAGTAAATTGTCACACGAGTTTAAAACATGTCTGTTATTTGAGTGTTGTTTGAGTGTTGTTTGAGTGTTGTTTGGGTGTTGTTTGAGTGTTGAGTTTCCGGGCTCCTGAGGACCTCAGATGTCAAATTAAAGGCGGTCTGTAAAGCCGGGCTTTAATTAGACCTGGACCATGTTCTGCTCATTTCTCCCCTCGTTTTAAAAACAAATAAAAAATAAAACTAAAAGAGTAAATCTCCACTGGTGTTCGCAGCCAAACATCCTGCAGCAGGTGAATAATTCATCCTAAAGATAATTGAGCAGATATAGTCGTTTCTCTGAATTATTAATCTGCACACATGCAGCCGTGAATTATTCATCAGCTGCTCAAACTGTTTGATTTTAATATTTATTTATCTCATTAATCCSACGCAGATTTGGAAGTAAATAGAAGTTTTACTGCTGTTTTTATAAGGATTTATTTTTATTTTATTTATATTGGAGAATTGGATCTTTTTAACTTTGTTACTTGGAAATAAATCCAACTTTYTTATGTTTTACTGATGTATTTTACCTTAAAAGGTTGATTCTTATTCCTGGAAACTAAATTAAAGCTGAAAGTTTTGATCGATTTGAAGCTTAAAGCTTTTCCTTTTCTTTAAAACATCATTTACAGTTTTAGAGAAAATATTTAGTTGTAAATATTTTGGTGACAAAGAGGAAAAAATCGGGTTCATTAATGATCAAACGRTGATTTCTGTGATGAGGCTGCCCCTCACCTCCGGTTCTGGTACCAGGTCTTGACCTGGGTGTCGGTCAGGTTCAGGGAGGCCGCCAGCTCCATGCGGTCCTGGACGCTCAGGTACTTCTGCCGCTCGAAGCTGCGCTCCAGCTGCGCCAGCTGGTGGTCCGTGAAGGCGGTCCGGGCCTTCCGGGGCTTCTTGAGCCGGACCTGGGGACTGTCCCTGCTGCTGGAGATCTCCCTGTCCCCCTCCTCCTTCACTGAGGCACACAAACACACAACAGCAGTTACACAAACTACATCTAAGTTCACTTTGAGCCAATTATTGACATTTATTTAGCAGAAAATAACCAAATTTAAAGTACAAAGTTTAGATTTTCAATCATTTTTAAACGTATAAACTTAAAATAATTACAACATAATTTTATCCACATAATGAACATAATAATAAATCAATTAAAGTGTTTAAATAAAATGTTTGAACTGAGAAAAATCGTGCGAGGAGACAAAAAAATAGGTTTAAATAAATTCTTAGAGTGAAATTTAGATTAAAAAGACAAAAACATTTATTATATTTTATATCAAAATGAGTTTTCTAACATTTTATCCCGTTTGATTGAATTTAATTTGATTATTAGCGCGCGGACACCGGAAGCCGCCGAGGCGTTCAGGGGCGGCGACTCCGTGTGGGAAATCAGAGCTTCAGGAACTGATCAATCAAACAGAGCGGCCATTTTACAGAAAAAACAACCCGAGATTTATTTATTTTAATAYATTTAATTTAAAATAAAGATCTGAATTAATTAAAGAGACTTTTCAGTTATTTTTCTTCTGGTTTCTGGAGCTAAAGTAGGACAAGACATGGTGGACACGTCTCTGTCCGTCCCTCATGCTTTCAAACTAAATAACTTTAATAAAATCTCCTAAATATATCCCTTAAAATTTGTATTTAGTTGTTTTAGTTAAAACTATTATTATGATTTTATTTATTTACCTAATTAAGTCTCAGCTTTATAATAATAATAAAATAATG
>NW_013952415.1:1731847-1740608 GCF_001266775.1 Austrofundulus limnaeus | reverse complement strand
GTAATCATCAGATTTAACTAAAAACTAAAGATTTACTTAAAATATTTAAAATCCAAGTGAAACAAAAACACAGTTTGAGGCAGAAACACCTGAGAAATGATAACAGGGAACAGGTGGGAGTGGGCGGGGCCAGAGCTGATTATAGAAATGTATCAGTGGAGCCTCAAATACTCGTAAAAACACATCAATACTTTGTCCTGATACTTGGTGACGTCATTTTCTTATCTACTCTCGCAAGTAAGTTAAATAACTTTTTAAATATTTGAAGTCTAGATGAAATAAAAGATAAAGAAGCTTGAAGTAAAAACTAAAGATTTACTTTAAACTTCTGATCCGGTGAACAGGTGAGAGTGGGCGGGGCCATAGCTGATAATAGTTGTGTATCTATCAATAGCCTCAAACACTCGTAAAAACACTCCAACACCAAACTTATACCATGTTTRTGCTCTGTGACATCATTTCCTCTTTCACTTTTTAAGTAACTGACGACAAAAAAATTACTTTTTAAAATTGTTCAAAGTTTGGGAATATTAAAATAAACACATCAGCTTGAAATAAAAACTAAAGATTTACTTTAAAATACATAAAAATGAAAGAGAAGTGACCTCACCTGCATATGATAATGACAACAGGGAACAGGTGTGGGAGTGGGCAGGGCCAGAGCTGATAATAGCCTCAAATATATCCAGATACTTGTGTAAATGTTTAGCGACGTCATTTTCTCTTCCACTTCTTAAGTAACTGAAGATTTTWAAAAAATGAAAAACTGTATTTTGGAGTTATTTTAAGATAAACGCAGGCTGTTAGGACAGCTGCTGTGTTCTTAAAAGAAAGACGTATCTAAAGTTGCTGCGTAATGTTTAAGTATTAGTATCCATTGAAGTAAGCTTGTACCCGGTCTGAAAAACCAAATACTTTAAATATATCGTTGAGGTTTTGTTTTTGGGGGGGGTCTGGTCTTCATGACTTGGCAGTGAGCTCCTTTAAATGTGAATTTTTAACCGTTAAATATGAACTCGAGTGAGTTTTTATCGTCGACGCCGACAAATCGATTKGATGCGCAGCGAACAGGCAGAGCAGGAAAAACCTGAAAACAGGCGTCTCTGTTGTCGAGTGGAGCTGCAGTGGTCGGGGTTTGAGGTCCGGATCAGCTGCTCTCACACACACCTGGAGTGTGTTATCCCACTGAAGACAGGATGTTTCCAGGAAATAACTGAAAACAACTCAAATTTAGACAAAAAAAGACTCGTCCTCTGTGTGGCTGAGTGATTCCTGCRGGGTGCAGAGAAACATCCGATTTAAAGATTTTAATTCTAAACCCGCAGCAACAGTCCACCTGTCAGCGTTAATAATCTACCTGCACACCCATTTATTCCACTAATAATGCCTGTTGGGCCTGTTTTTATTCATAGTTTCTCTTCCTCCCACCCCTTTTTTTTCTGTTTAAGAAAAAAAAAAAGACAAAACATCGTGCCACATTTTATTTACAGCCGAGCAGACGTGTTAAATATGTATCCGGGTGTGTTTTGTAAAAATGTGTGTCGCCTTTGAATAAACTTTGGCATCTCTATCGTTTTGGAGGAAACTGCGTGTCTTTCCAGGAGGATGAGGAGGAGGAGGAGGAGGAGGTGATGCGTGTAAAACGATGACTCCTCACAACAAACAAACAAACACTGAAAGGAGGGAAGCGTTTATAAAAAAACAAATGTAGAGGAGGACGAGGACGGGGGGGGAACCAAGACGCTGAGGATCCTCGGACCAGTCAGGGATGCAAATGATGCACCTGAACGCCACCAGGTAGTGGAAGTTGACAGAAAATAATGAGAACCCGCTGAATCTTTTATAAGGTTAACACTCACATTTCCCAGTCAGCTGTCACACAAGAAAGAATTTAGCGCAGGCGCGCGGGCGAGATAAACCTTCATCGTCTCATTAATGCTGACAGGGCCCCTGGACCGCCAGCTCCCCGCGCCGGCGCCGCCACCGCCTTCGTTTTGTGTCGGTAATTTGCAGCGGAGACAGAGCCCCCTTTTTCCTGGAAGGAGGGTGGAGTGAGCGCTGGAGAAAAAAGAGGGAGGGAGGGTCTGCGGGAGGAGGGTGGGAAGATGGCTGCAGCGCGCCAGGAGTCTGATTCTCTCCTAATTGGAAGCATTGGGCATTGTCAACGGAGGGTTTTCAGCTGCTCGCTGACAGGTAGAGCCGTCAGAGTGATAGCCCACTTGTCAGCGCAAAAGACCAATAAAAACAAACCACTTTTGATTTAATTGGAGGCCTAACCATGGTGTGTGTGTGTCCGTGTGAGGTGTGTGTTGCCTGCGGGGCCGAGGGGGGGCCACGGGGAGGGTGTCTGTGTTTGTGAAGGAAATCATCACTCCAGCCATCAACGACCTGCCTCCATCTTCTTCTTCTCCTCCCGCCCCGGATCTCTCATCCCTGCAGAGGGACCGAGGAGAGGCGGGTTTTGATTCGGTCCCAGGAGGCCTCCGAGGAGCGCCGCCGCATCAGAGCAGAAACCAGGTTGTCCCTCTTCTCCCCTGTAGCCCCCCTCTTCTTCATCACCTGCTAAATTCAATTTTTATTTTTTTACATTTTCTGCTGCTCCTCTGTCAACTGAAATTAAGACAACCAGGAGGAAAGAATCACCTTTTTTATTTCTCATATCAGGCCACTTGAGAGGAGCCAAAAGAGCAGAGAGATGACTAATTATCCAGGGGCGGAGCTAGACTTTTTTGCAAGGGGGGTGGCACGGGTGGCCAAGGTGTTTTTTAGTGGGGCACATACAATTAAGTTATTCAAGATGGTAGCCGCAGCTAATTAAAGTTTATGYTGTCAAATCTAAGACTGACCAAAAACACACGCTACATGCTAGTTGGAACTTATGATTCAGCCTTTTTTTTAGTGCAAAAGTATCCAAAAACAATCTTTACCAAGTTCTAAATGTTAATCTAATATTATAGACGACCACCACAGCTAACGTAAGTTCAGCCATTTTAAGACTTYACATTAAATTTGTTGCGGCGTAGCTAAGGATGATAACATGCTAACAGCTGATACTAATCGCAAATTAAGATAATCGCTAATTCTTATTTTACAAAAGGCTATAATTAAGCCACTTTAAGACTTGTTGAGATTAAATTTGTTGCAGCGTAGCTAAAGATGATCACATGCTGATTGCCGATGCTAACTGCAATTTAAGCTAACCGCTAATGCTAATGCTAATTGTACAAAGGGCTATAACTCATCCATTTTAAGACCTGCTGAGATTAAACTTGTTGAGGTGTAGCTAAGGATGATCACATGCTGTTTGCCGATGCTAATACCAAATTAAGCTAACCATTAATGCTAATGCTAATTGAACAAAAGGTTATAGTTCATCCATTTTTGTGCATACATAACTGAAAATCAGAAAACTATCTAAAAGCAGAAGCTTAATGCAAAAATCTAAGATCCTCAAACACCTGTCAGTCATTGGGGGGTGGGGGGGCACCTCGGGTGGACGATCAGGTGCCAGGAGTGTCACCCCAGCCACCCCTCTGGCTCCRCCCCTGTAAATATCCCTCTAATTATTAAAGATTTGGTCCTAAAATATCCAGTTTTGTCGTCACAGAAGCAAGATACACCCTGATGCATCGTCGAACCTGGAGCCACAGAGTCATGAGACCACCAACCGCCAAGCTACTACGCGAGAACCAACAATAACGTCTTACAAAAGAAGTTCTTTTKYAAAACTAAAAACTTCAGCATATTTTGTGTTTCGTCAGCCGTTTGATCATCAAAATATTCGGCTCGTTCAGCAGACGGCTYCTCTGACTTTGTAACTTTTTTACATCTTCCAAAATATTTAACTTTATTTACAAACATTCCCACCGTAGAACTACAGTGAAACCTCTAATTCCTTCATAAACATTGTTCTCCTTGAAATATTCAACTGTGGACAGATATTTGCCTCCCCATGCCTCGGCTTTATCAGGACTCAGGAAAATGTCAGATTTCTGGCAGTGAAGGAGAACAGATACTCGGGACAAGATGCAAAGGAAAGTGAGTTTATTTACAATATTTACAAGATTCTGATGTCCAGGAGGAACGGCGGCGAGGAGTTGGAGGTAAGTATGAGTTCCAGGTGGACGAAGGCGAGTCGAGGCAGCAGGTTAGAGGTTCAGCATTTTCCCAGGAAAACTGACTCGAGAGGAACAAGAGGATGCATGAGGAGCTTCAGAGGACCCACTAGAGAAACAGGAAGACGGCGAGTAAAACTCTAGATAAACGGTGGCCATGAACTGATCCATGAGGTAACTGATGTTCCAGTGAAGGTCTGATCATCACCWGGAGTCATCACCAGTGCTGTTTAACTCAAGACCGGTCTTAAGACCACTTTTTCATGGATTTTGTTCTTGGTCTCAAACATTGAGGACTCAGGATTTATTTCAGGAACACAACTGTGGAAATATCGATACAATACCAGAAATTTAATTTATTTGTAACATTTTTCATTCTGATTTGAATCCAAGAGTGACTCATTGATAATTATGTATTGTTACTTTTAGCTAGCATTTAGCTACTTTTAGCAATTAGCTAATCTTTTGTTACATTTACTTTTTAGCCATAGTTTTATTTGTTTAGCTATAGCCATTTGCAGCTTTTAACTACTATTTTTGCTACTTTTAGCTAGCTTTTGCTACTTTAATAAAGAGTTTTGCTACTTCTACATTTAGCTTTTAGCTGCTGGTTTTAAACTTTTTRCTTTTACCTAAACTTTGCTACAACCTTTGCTACTTTTAGTAAGTGTTTGTTGTAGACTGTTGCTCCTTTTAGCTTTAAGATAATCTTTTAGTTTTTAGCCATTATTTCATTTGTTTAGCTATAAGCTAACAATTTGCTGATTTTTAACTAGTGTTTTGCCACTTTTAGCTAATTTTTGCCACTTCTAAAAGGAGTTTTGACACTTTTAGTTTGTAGTTAGCCTTTTAGGTAGGTCCTTGCTACATTTAGCTTTTTGCTGCTGTTTTGCAACTTCGTTACTTCCTTTGTTACTGTTAGTGTTTTGCTATAGACTGTATTTTCTTTTAGCTTTTAGCTAGCCTTTAGTTACTTTAAAATTTTAGGTAGTTCCTTCCTATTTTTTAGCGTTYAGCTGCTGGTTTGCTACTTCAACTTTTAAGTCACCTTTTTGCTATTTTTAGCCTTTACCTAATGTTTTGCAACTTTTACTTTTACCTAGACTTTGCTACTACTTTTGCTGCTTTTAAATAGCTAGCTATTTGTTAGATTTAGCTTGTAGCTACTGTTTTGAAACTTTATATTTTACAGAATCTGCTACGTTTAGCTAGTTTTTTGTTACTTTGAGGTTTTTACTAGACTGTTGCTTCATTATCTTTCAGCTAATGTATTTTGTATTAAGACTGAACCTTTTTCCTGGTTTTAGCTAGTGTCTTGCTACTTTTAGCCCTAGTTAGCTTCATGATGTTTTAGCTTTAATAACTCAGTTTTGACTGTTTTGTCAGAAATGGAAACATGGAGTCTTTCAGCGCTCAGTTTTCATTTCAGCAGGAAAAAAAGGTTTTCTAGTTTTTTTCATTTATTCGTTCAAACCTTCAGTCAATTTTCTGTTTTAGCTGTTTGTAGGCGAAGCCGCGGTTCTAAACGTGGCTCTCACCTTCCCTTCCCGCCCCATCGGCCCCTCTACAGTCGGTGTTTTATTATTCTTGACAGAGTTCAGTGAACACATCTGGTCAGAGGATAAGAGGCGACGGAGGGATGGCAGCCAGAGGTGGAGAGGTGAGCGAGGTACCAACGGAGAACGGGTGCGGGGGAGCCAGAGGACGAGGAGCTGCGAGCATCAATCATGAACGTCCCTCCTGAGGAACGACGGCTCTCCCTCAACTACGGCCAACTTTCAACGACCTTTGACCCCCAAACTGTGAAGCCCATCAGGAATGAGCTGAAGGAGTGATGACTTTTCTGTTCAGCGTCTTTTTGTTTTTATTTTTTAATCGCTGCTGCTGCTGCTGGTAGTTTCAGTGTTTAACCCAAACTATAATTAATAAAAAAAATGACTCTGCTCTCGGAGACAGAGTCTTCAGTTCTGGAGTCTTTCGAKTGTTTCAGTTTCAGCTCATTTGTGTTTCGTCCAACAACTAAAGCAGAATCAGATCCAACAKTTTTACAGCTCTGACAGCTACACTCCTCGTTTTCAAACCCGTCTTTATCATCWTCTGCCGAGCTGCCCGACTATATAATTATAGCTCAACCACACTTGCTGACGTATATGACAGAATAACACAGAGCTCCAGCATTTTTTTTTATATATACTGTATATTTTTGTATTTATACTCCAGGCTGCATTTTCCACTGCTGGACTTTTTACATAAACAATGAWGGAAGTGAAACAGGAAGTAAAATATCCCTGTTTTTCTTGTTCTAAAGTAAAACACACTGGAGAGGTTCTTGAATGACAGTGTAGRTCAGATGTGTCAAACTCAACACCCAAGCCTTTCAGTGCTTCAGAAATGTTTTCTTGTCTTAGAATAAGCTGCTTTAAAGCCATAAACTACATCTCCCATAATGCACGTCGATTATTTTACTCACAAAATGACAACATCCCACCACTGGGTAGAGGTGCACAGGGTTTAAGATTAAATTAACCATGTAAAATCTCCATTTCGCTGGATTTTTGCCAGCTACTTTTGCTGCAATTGTACTGGGAAGTGGGAATTTCCCACTTACAAGTGCAACACCCCGGGAAGAGTTTGAAATTCAAGATGGCAGCTACTCACCACAACTCAACAGAGAGTAAAACCCTTATTTGTACTTTTTATAGTATTTCTGTATTGCTTGTTTCACATTTAGTCAGTTGGACACGCAGTACTTTTCATTGTTTATGAGAGGATTTGTTAAAAACGCTGTTTCTATGTAGGAAATACCAGGTAGAGCTCAGTTATTGTTTGTTAGTGGTGCTCATTCGTGGCAACAAGACGTTTCGTGTTTAGTTGAAGTTAACGTTAAGTTAAAGTTAATTACCACCAGTGGTGGGCTCAACCAACCACTAATCGAGAATCTTAGCTCCGCTAACGCTAAATAGCTAAAAGTGGAAGCTAAAGCTAACCGCTAAGACGGCACGTCGTCATCTTCTTCCACTTGAAGACTGGTGGGACTGATGAAAACGTGTTAGTTTCCTATCAATTTAATTTGAAGGTGGGCGGGACATTTTGTGGCAAATCGGCCAATCCAAACAAGTGTTATAGCTCTATGATACTTCCAGTTTACCTCTTTCAGAATAAAATAATTAATTTTTGCTCAAGTTTGTATTTTTATAAACACCATTTGTAGTTAGTCAAACAACAAATAGCAAATACTTTTTCTACCATATTTTTTACATAGTCAATTTTKGTATTCGTTATTGTTAAATGTTGTTTTATGTCTTTTTCATGCATTTAGTTAGAATTTTACCTACTAAAGATGCTACATGCTAACACACGGTGCCTGACACGTCCAGCACTGCTTGTAAGAGGTGATAGTTTTTATTTAATTCAGGATAAACAGCATAAAAATATGTTTTACACTTGTGATTTTTTTAATGGACTTAAAATTAGTGGAACCTAACATAGCAGAAGCTAATCCATTCGCAAGTTAGCACAAAATCTAACCCGCTAAACGAGAAGCATCTTTGAAGCTTTTGCGGGGCCACACAAAATGCAGTTGCAGACCTTATTTGGCCCAGGGGCCTTCAATTTGACAAATAAGATTTAGCTCATTAATTGAGATGATTTTTCTTTTCCTCTAAATGTTTTGAGAACGTCGTCAAATAAGTTATGTTTAAAAAAATGTGTCTGTGAAAATAATGATAAAATGGGAAAAAACATTTTGTGGAGGTGAAACACTGAGCGTTTTTTTTTTTCTTCCTCGTGCAGCTGAGTCAGAGTTCAATGTTAATCTGTCTCGAGCGCTCCCTCTGAGTGATGGCGTGTTACGCGGCTCTTATTGGGTAGGTGGTCCCGCACAAGCTGCTGGAAAAGAAGGGGGAGGTTTGCCCTGTACACCCACTGTCTGGGGCCTCTTAGGTGGGCTGGGACCTGGGGCCTCATGGCTTCGTGTGGGAAAGTGAGTCCTCACACACACACACACACACACATAAAATATAATTTAAGAGTTATTAAACCAACATTTGACAGCAGAAATCTATAAAAATACCGGTAATTGTGTTCTGCTCCAAGAGGATTTGATGGCTTCGGCTGCTCTTTTTTCTTTTTAAGGGGGCGGCTGCAACTTATTTTAGTTATTTCATCATTATCATCCATAACGTCAAAGAGATGTTAGAAAATATTCAGTACAAGTTTCAAAAAACTAAAGTCGTGTCTGAACCCCGCTCGTTTTGTCCAACCAGTGGTCCGAGAGCCAAACCTTTTCATTTACAACAACGCAAAGAGGACAGAAGAAAAAAATGTGTTTTATCTCTCATTTTTTGATTTTAGTTTCTCACTTTAAGGATTGTGCGAAAGTCTTAAACCATTATTCAAATCTTTGCTTTTTTGCACCCAAGAAGCTTTCTTAGTTTGGTTTGCTTACCAGTGACAMAACTGGCCCAGTTGTGATTTGGTTTACTGTATGTGGCCCAAATTTGTCAGTGACACAACTGGCCTGTTTGTGGTTTGCTGTATGTGGCTTAAATCTGTCAATGCCAAAATTGGTTTGTGGTTTGATTTACATGGCTCAAATCTCTCTGTGCCCCAATTGGCCCGGTTGTGGTTTACTGTATGTGGCCCAA
>NW_013952415.1:1728420-1730946 GCF_001266775.1 Austrofundulus limnaeus | reverse complement strand
CGTTTTGTATGTCAAAGTGTGTGTGTGTGTGTGTGTGTGGTGGGGGGGGGCGGGGGGTTCCTGGCTTTAAACTCACTGCTTCCTAATTTAGCCAATATGCAGGTAATATGTGAGGTCACAACATCTCAATTATCACACCTCCTGTCAGAGGCTCCCAGTCCTCCCCTCCCCTCCAACATGCCTTCACCCCTCCCACTGTGGCTTTTATTGCTTCATTAGCATGCTCCACATGCTTCGGCACACAAGCCTTCAGACCCTAACGAGCTTTGGCAGGTCGGCACGTGACGAGGGGGATGATGACGACGTTCCTTTGAAAGCCCACCTACGGTACCAGGCCCAAATTTCTCCAAGTTTAGTTGCTTTTTTTTTATTTTAAAGCTTTAAGTCTGAATGTGCCAAGTCACATCATTATTTTATGTCACGTGATCTGTTAGCAGTCAGAGTGTTCATTAGGAATGACTGTCAGTCACTACCACTCCAAATCTTAGCGCAATGTCTGTAAAATGTTGATAACAGGCAAAAACACCCGCATAGCCAACAGGTGTGGGCCACATCTGGTGTCATACTGGCACTGCCGGCATGGAAAGTGGCTTGTCAACTGGATGTGGGCCAGGTATGGCAACGATGGCACAGTTTTTAAGATGCCACAACTGGCTTGGTTGTGGTTTGATTTACAGCAAGTAGGTCGGTTTACATGACCCGAAGCTCTCAATGCAGGTGTGGGCCAGATATGGCACTTTTTTAATCTGACATGCCACAACTGGCCCTGTTGTGGTTTGGTTTACAGTGTGTGGCCTAAATCTGTCAGTGCCACAACTGGCCCTGTTGTGGTTTGGTTTACAGTGTGTGGCCTAAATCTGTCAGTGCCACAACTGGCCCTGTTGTGGTTTGGTTTACAGAGTGTGGCCTAAATCTGTCAGTGCCACAACTGGCCCTGTTGTGGTTTGGTTTACAGAGTGTGGCCTAAATCTGTCAGTGCCACAAATGGCCCGGTTGTTGTTTGGTTTATTTGACTTGAATCTGTCAATGCAACAACTGGCCCAGTGGTGTTTTGGTTTACTGTATGTAGCCCAAATTGTCCAATGCCAGAACTGGCCAGTTTGTAGCTTGTATTATATGGCCCAAAGCTATCAATTCCACAACTGGCCTGTTGTGGTGTGGTTTATGTGGCTCAAATCTATCACTGCCACAAATGGCCTGGTTGTGGTGTGGTTTACTTGGCCAAAACCTGATAATGCCTTAACTGGCTCACTTGTAGTTTGTTTTGCTTAGCTCAAAATCTATCAGTGCCACAGCTGGCCCGGCTGTAGTTTGTTTTATGTGGTGCTGGCCTGTGCACAGACCATCTCTGTCAACCGACATCTTTGTCACCAAAGCGTACCCTCTTTTGCTGTATGCTGAGTGTTTTGCATGGGCCAGAACTGGGCCAGGCAAATCATGTTTATCTTCACCTTTCGATAACAAGATCATGGATTTTTAACTCCTTCTGACGCCACATTTTGATCAGTGCTTGAAAAAATATTGAAGACCCTCACACCTGCCATGGATCACTCCCCTTTCAACCCCCCACCTGTCAGGTGCACCTGCTCTCCTGCCACTGATTTGATGTCTGATTCCTGTGTGATAGGATGCATGCGAGCATCTTCTATTCCCTGTCACAACCATCCATCCTGCAGACATCCAGGTATGTCTGAGGTGTGTTTGGATAGCGTGCACGTGAGCTGGTGCTCGTGGTGGTGGGGGGTGCTTGGTGTTGAGAATAAGACCCCAGAAAATGCTCATTAGAGTTGACCTTGGCACTTGGAGTGTGCGTTTGATGGATCGGGTACAGGGCCAAACAAGCCCCCGGGGAGCCATGATATTATCTCTTATTGTACACACATGCACATTGCACACACACCTTCCCCACCACCACCACCTCCTCACTGACCCTCCAAACCTCCCCCCACGTCCGCTCGCTCACACTCCTCTGCTCTACAAGCATCACAGGCAGAATAAATCTGTGTCTGACACCACAGGAAAAAAAAGAGAAGAAGAAGAGGAGGGGGGAGGCCTTGGGGAGTAAAAGGAGGGAGCTTGAAGAGAGACGGGAGAACAAGAGGGGAGGTGGGGGAGGGAAAAGAAAAACACAGGGCTGAGAAAAACCAACAGCTCACCTACATTAGTCAGGTGTGCTCGATGTTGGGAAGTGTGTGTGTGTTAGCGAAATACCTCACGAACCGTTGGACGGATCAACTGTCTACATCTACAGTCAGTCATATCAAGATGGCCACCACAGCTAGATGACCTTAGCAAATGGCTACAACTTAGTTAAATGACAGATGTTGAGGTAAAGATTGGCTGAACATTGTCCTCAACATGTCGTTTTAGCTCTATAAATTGTCATTTTAATTAAAATATTACTATCATAATTGACAGAATTGGTAAAAAAAATCTTTGTGTTTTTTTAATTAAAGGCCAGAAAAGAAACAAAAGATAACATTGCGGGACTATTTTAATTTTTAGCAAAATTGGGCGGGACTACGC
>NW_013952415.1:1719328-1728100 GCF_001266775.1 Austrofundulus limnaeus | reverse complement strand
GGACTACACCTTACCATGCCCCCGCTGATTGCATCAGATTTTGCTCATGAACCACTGGACAGATCATAATTGACAATACTGGTAAAGAAAATAAACAAGATTTTTTAAATGTTATTTCATATTAAAGGCCAGAAAAGAAACAAAAGATAACATTGCGGGACTATTTTAATTTTTAGCAAAATTGGGCGGGACTACGCCTTGCCACGCCCCCTGATTGCATCAGATTTTGCATATGAACCACTGGACAGATTGTAATTGACAGCTTTAGTAAAAAATGAACAAGATTTTCTATGTCTTTCTATATTAAAGGCCAGAAAAGAAAAAAATTGGAAGACATATTGGAACTATTTGACTTTTTAGCAAAAGTAGGTGGGGCGACACCTTGCCACACCCTCTGATTGCATCAAATGTTGCTTTTGAACCACTGGACAGGTCATGGTTGACAGCATTATTAAAAAAAATTAAATAAAAATATTTTTCAATGTATTTTTTATATTAATGACCAGAAAAGAAAAAATATGGAAGACATTTTGGGACTATTTAAATTTCTAGCAAAAGTGGGTGGAGCTACAGCTTGCCACGCCCTGATTGCATCCGATTTTGCTCATGAACCACTGGACAGCTCATAATTGACAACACTGGTAAAAAGTAAAAAGGTTTTTCTATGAATTTTTTTTATTAATGACCAGAAAAGAATAAAAACTGAAAACATTTCAGGACTGTTTGAATTTTTAGTAAAAGTGGGTGGGGCTACAGTTTGCCACGCCCACTGATTGCATCGGATTTTGCTGCCTSGTCAACCAGGCCATATTTTCAAGACAACCCTAATTATATCTGTTGAAATRTAAGAAAAAGTAGATAGAGGAGGGAAGAAAATTGGGGTGAGATGAAAGGTGAGACTGGGTGGCACCTCCTCGATTTGTTCTGCTCCTCTTTTCTGTCCTCCTCCTCCTCCATGATGCACACAAACACCGCCACCCTTCGATGGCAACCGGAGGGACACACCAAACGCTCAAAGAGACATGAGGCAACATCCRCCTCCAGGATGGCAAAAACTCCCCCCCACCACCGCCAGCCACCGCTGCCATCACCACCAGCACCCGGCACCTGCACTCAGAGGTGGCATCACACGGCTTGTGAGGCCTTTCTTCTGCTGCTGCGCCACGGGGAGAAAGTGACACTCTGAAGTCTTAATTGAGGTTTACCTGGGTGGGTTTTTTTTCTTCTTCTTCTTCTTCTTCTTCCTCCGTGTTGTTGTGCAATAAAGTGCAGGTTAAACTTTATAATCAAGCCCACAGGGTTTACAGTGGGAAAAGGCGAGGAGCGTGTGATGACATTACAAACACGGTTGTTTACCGGGGCTGCTAGCAGCGGCGTCGGGCGAACAACAACAACAAAACTCTGCCACCTTCTCGCTGTCAGTCGCTCTAAACAAACTGTTCCCAGACACAAAAAAAGAAAAGGGGATTTTTCCTCACATGAATGCAGCTATTTACCGAATCTTTGGGCATGTTGAGAGTGGCTTCTTCTGTTTCTCCCTTTGCACTCATTGTTCCTGTCTGTCTGTCTGTCTTTGCAGAGATCTAGGAGGGACTGTGGGACTGATGTCTCAGCTCCTCCAGGATCCCAGCAGGAACGCCTTTTTTTCTGACAGTTGCAGGAGCAGCAGGATTGAGCTCAAAGTTGTTGCTGTAATTGCACCTGGTTGCGTCATGAAAAAGTAATTTGCTGTCAAGGACGTCAGGGTGTCAGCGTTCGGCAGGAGTTGATAAGGTATTGACTGCCTCCAGAGTGCTCACTCACTCACACTCTTTCATAAAGTTGACTCCCGGAGAAAGAGGGAGTTTTGGAGGAGGAGGAGGAGGGTGGGTTAAAAAGACCGAAAGAGCGGGGGGAAAAAGGCCCAGAATTCCTTGAAGGAATGCACATCGCCCACCGTGTTTTACGTTAAACTAAACTCAGTTTATGGGGATACGAAATTATTCTACATTACAAAAAAAAATCACAAGATCTCAGTTACAATTACATGAAATTTTAGGTCAGCGACTACAAAACTGACTGAGTTGTGGCCATTTTTGTTTGCTTAGCTTTGACGGCCTTAGCTTTAACAACTCAAAATCTGCTAAATAAAAACATTGCTTCACTAAAGCTAAACCGCTAAAGATGTAAAAAAAAAAAATACAAATTGGCAGAAGCTAAACAAATAAAAATTAGTGGAAGCTAACATTAACAGTTGATTGCTAACCTTTGAGACAATGCTAATAGTTTTCAAAGCTAGTGAAAAAGCTAGACCGCTAAAAAAAATCAAACTAAAGCATCAATCCTATCCTGCTAATACTGTATCAATGTGATCCATCTGTGGTGGGCACAGCTAACCAAAAAGTTAGCTTCCCTAACTCAAAATCTGCTAACTTAAAATATAGCTTTGCTAATGCTGAACATGTAAAAAAATAAATAGCGGAAGCTGGCCAAAGCAGCTAAACAAATAAAAATTTGTGGAGGATAATACTAACACATAATGGCTAACCACTAAGAAGAAATTAAAGTTGGCAAACCTAATTTAGCAGAAGCTAGCACTAATAGCTAATCGCTAAGATGTCTGTCACTCAGTCTGCGTCACACGTCTTTGTCTTCTTCTTCTTCAACCAGCCGGTCGAGGCAGATGGTCTCCTGTCCTGAGCCTGGTTCTGCTGGAGGTTTCTTCCTGATTAGCAGGGAGTTTTTCCTCTCTACCGTTTGCTCAGTATGGGAGACTGTGATGGAGTGATTCAACACAATCTGCTGGTTTCTTCTTTAGATCAGTGGTTCCCAAACCTTTTGTCTTCTGACCCACCATGGCAAAAACTTGTGACCCCAAATATTACTGGTCTGAGTACACGAACTTCATTAATAACCCTAAAAACACAGGCTTTTTGACAATCTAAACAGCTTATACACAAATATAAGTACTTATTTTTACTTATTTTGTGATTTTGTAATAATTATAGGGAAAATATTACATCATATAATATCATATACATCAAATATTACATTATTTTATTACCCTTTAAATTGATTTCTGGAGATTATCCAAGGTGCTTCATGACCCATAATTGGGTCCCAAGCCCAACTTTGGGAACCAAAGTGCAGTGGTTCCCAAACCTTTCAGCTTTTGACCCACAAAATAGTACAAAACAATAGCAGAGACCTGTGCCCCCAACTGTTTTTGGATGATAAACATTTGTATCAGGTCAACAAAACATGGGCATAGTAACAATATTTTTATACTACATTTATCCATTTTAAATACACTAACCTCACTCCTTTGTAACAACTAAGGCAAAAATATAATTAATTCAGAAAATCTTTTCAGGACCCCACCTTGATGTTTCAGGCTCCCACTTTGGGTCCCGACCCCAACTATGGGAAACACTGCTTTAGATTATTCTTTTTATGTACAGTGCCCTGAGACAGCGTATGTTGTGACTTGGCGCTATATAAATAAACTTGAACCACAACTTCTTCAAGCTGAATACTAGTGGACCTGACACAAACTATTCATGTCTGTGAGTTAGCTGTTAGCAGACTTAAAAGTTGGCAAAACCTAATTTAGCAGAAGCTAATTGGTATGCTAACAGTTTTCAAAGTTAGGGAAAAAAGCTAATGTACAGGAATTAGTTTTGCTAATAGCTGTTAGTGATCATGACCACAACTAGAAATTTTGTTTACAAATCATGGACACCTTGTCTTTTGTACAAGAGGAAAGGCACCATCCAGCCTGTTAGCAGCACCTCTCTGATGGTATGGGGGTGCATTAGTGGCTCTGGCATAGCACATCTGGACAGGCATCATTGATGCAGAACAGTAAGTTCTGCTCCCATCTAAAAAAAAAACCCGAAGAGCCAGACAAAAAAACATGAAGATTAGACTCAGATTCTGCAGGACCCTCTTGTCTGCCAGCGAGCGACCTAGTCAGGGACCGAACCGTCACTTTCAGGACGTGCTCTGTGATCTCTCACCTGCTGCACGCTCTTTGATCAGAGCCGGGGCCCCTCTGAAGTGGGTTGATGCCCCGGGCCCCCGGCTTTAATGTGGAACTTCCCCTTCGTCTCGCTGCTCTTGATGTTGTTTCCCTCAAAAGGTGGATAGAAGCAGATCGAGGATGGCGTGTTTGACAGCGCCGACATGTGACGGCATCATACGTGTTGTGAGAAGAAAAACACACCTCGGCTTGGCGGGGGGACGCAGGGGGGGCTTTTTCTTGACGTAAACTAAAAGCCCTCTATGGGAGTCACTCAAAAGCCACCAATAGAGCTATATAGGCTAGTTATCTGTCCTCTTTGTTGGTTAATGAAGCAGCTTATAGACTCCTCATTGTTGGACAGGGGGGGCTCCAGGGGGGGCTCCAGGGGGGGGGCTCCTGGGGTTGATAGGTTCGGCGTTAAGGGTCAGGATTTGAGGACGGTTCTCAGACATCTAAAAGCTGCTCTCTTCATGATCTCCCTGGCTGTTCATCTTCCCATGGACGTCTTTTTTTCCCTGCCTTTCTTCTGCCGTGTTTATGTTTGGGATTTGCCCGAGTGGCACCCCCCCGCCCCTCCTCGGAGGATCCGTTGACCCGACCCCCGGCTGGAGGAAGAATGGGTTAGCCGAAGCCTCTCCCTACATTTTAATCACGGCTCTTTTATGTGTTGCTGCCACACACACTGAAACATTTTTTTCAACCTGGACTTCTTAAAGGTAAACCAACACCTCCTCGCCGTGGCTTCAGTAATTAAACTCGCTGTCGTTATTTTTCTCTTGGAAAAGTAAAAAAATATATATTCCCTCCATTCCTGCGCAGTTTGTCAGACGAAGTGAACCCCCCCCCCTCCCCTCGGTGGCATTTAGCTGTCCTCATTTGCATCTACATGCCCTCGCTGTGCGGCCCGTGGGCTGGAGAGATTGATCGTCGTGTTTCATCACATGTCGGGGCGTCCGCAAGCGCGCACACACACACTTCGCCTCCGGATTCTGACACCTTGCGAACACGACAAGGAGTCTCTGAAAACACACGTCAGAATCGTCGTGGCTCAGCGAGGCCTCTCTGTCTGTTTACGGTTGTATCACTCCCCCCCCCCCCCATATCATGACAGATATTAATATGCAAAACAGGCGGATGCTGAACAAAATGCTGATAATTAAGCGAAGATGTTCTGGGTAGAATCGCGCTTAAGAGAGTGCAAGTGGGACCCAGCACATGGTAAGCCATATGTCTCTGCGCAGTTAGCTCTATCCTTTGGGGTAGACTAGGATGGGGGGGGGGGTTGTTTCAGCAGCACAGGCATGGTACAAACGAAGCCTGGGAGACTTGAACTGTAGCCTGGGTCGTGTTTTTATCGAGTCATCAGAGCAGGAACACGCCGCCGCTGCTCTGGGCTTTTTTTTTGTCAAAGTTGCAGCTTGAGGATGAGTCCGAGGTCAGGCGCAGCGCTGGCCCCAACCGTTCGGTTTCACAAAGCGGCGTCGCCCCGTCTATCAGGTGCCTTACCCACCTGCTCCTCGTCCTCCTCTCCCCTCCCCTCCCACCCCCGGCTGATCTCTCCTGAGGGGGAGCGAGGAGGATTTTCGGGATGCCGGGGGCGACAGGCTCTCCGTGCCATCCACTTACACAAACGGCAGGATCAGCGCTCCACACAAGAATAATTAGAAGATAATGGGTAGTAATGCGGCCCGATCTGTCCCGATTATCTCCTGGCAGCGACCGGCACAGCGCCATCTGGTGCCAGATCTCAGGGCAGCGGCTGCTCTGCCACATGAAAAGAAGGTGGGCTTAGGCTTTAATCTCGAGCCCCATTCTGTTATTGACTGTCTGTGCGGCGCCGCGTTCACAAACCGAGCAAGTTGTGTGTCAGTCTGGCCCTGGGAGATGCTTGATACACATCACAGAGGAGTGAGGGGGGGAGAAAAGTGCGATTGCATTTATATTACATGTGCGGGTGACAGCCGGTGTTGCTGAGCGTCTTGGTGATCGACAGTGAAGCAGAGTGTTGCTGAGAGCGTGGTGTGAGTTTTTGTTCCTCTGCAGAGTTGTTACACGGACAAGTGTCTGTCACGACGGGACGCTCCGTCTCTCAGATTAACTCCATCCTCCAATCCGATGTGACGGAGTGGGTCGGGTGGCCGGCGTGGCCCCCGAGCTTTAGCGCCGCCGACGCTCTTTGGGCTCCCGGCAGAAATGGAGACGCTAGCTGCGCCTCTGCACCTTCCTGCAACAAAACCAGGAGGCCTAATTCTCATAATGCCCCCGCTATTATCTGTTAGTCCGAGCACAGGCATGCGGCTTTATCAAATTATCCCGTCACGTATTTTCGCAGAYAAGCCTGAGCCGCCGCGGAGGGAAAAGGCTTCAAGTATTTTCTGAAATGCGCATCAGACGTGATCCGAACGACGTTCACTGGAAAAGATGAGCTCCGTGACAAGTTTGTTTCAGCTTTTTTGTTAGTTTAATCAGTTTTACACGATTTTCCTCTTTTTCTGTAACAGTCGTAGCAAAACAAGTTGTTCAAAAGTCAATTCTGAGTAAATATATTAGAACACAGTGAATCACAAACAACTAAAAGTGTCCAAAAACACACAACAGATGCCATCAGGTCATCGTTTATTAAACAACAATAAAATGGGAAACGGCACCCATCAGGAGTTTTTGTTGCTCCAGCTCACACATGTCAAACTTGAGGTCCACAGGCCAAATGAGGCCCACCACAGCTTTTAACGTGGCCCGCCAAAGTTTAACATATGAATTTTCATTGTCAAATTTATTTATATACCACATTAAAACAACAAAAACTGACCAAAGTGCTTTACAGTTCGGTCAAAACTTATCAACTGATATTACCAACTTTTAAAAACTGTTACGGCCAGAGGTCTTTCTTCTATGTTTATACTAAAGCATGGAATGGCATTCCTCAAAACATAAAGTCCATTTCAAAACTACAGCCCTTTAAGAAGAATCTTGTCTGCCATCTGCTGGACACTTTTTGTTGTGCTCATATTTAGACGTCCTATTTTGCAAATGCTGCCTTTTTGAAATTTGGTATGCTTGTTTGTCTTTGTGTCTATGGTGTATAATGATGTGATTGTGATGCTGTAATTCTGAGTGTTTTATGTGCTGCAGAACAGGAACCTGCTGTAAAACAGCAATTATGCTGAGTCAGGCTTGATTTTTAGTAATCTTTTCCTGTTAAATAAATAAATCAAAATCAAATCAAATATCAAATAATACAAAATAAAAATATAGAAACACACTATTAGAAAAAGACATCAGCTCTAACTGAATCTCAACTCGGTCTTAATCAAAAAGCTAAAAAAAAGAGATGGGTCTTCAGCAAATATTGAAAAGGCTCAACATTCATGTATTAATGTTGTTAAATTTGCTGATATAAAGCACTGACCATAAACTACATCTCCCATAATGCATGTTGGTTATTTCACCTGCAAAATTATGCTTAAAATTCACCGTGTAAAATCTCCATTTCTCTGCATTTTTACCAACTACTTCTACTGCAGCCCGTTCGTACTGGGGAAGTGGGAATTTCCCGCTTAGAAGTTGTAAATTTAAACTGGAAACAGAGGGAGTTTCCTGTTGGAAAGTGGGAGAGTTCAGATTTCCAGATGGCAGCTTCTCACCACAACTCTGAATGAAACTTTTACTTTTATAGTGTTTCTGTTTTTTTTTTTTTACATTAATCAGTCGTACACGTAGTACTTTTCAGTGTTTATAAGAAGACGTGTTAAAACACTGTTTCTATGCAGGAAATACCAGGTAGAGCTCAGTTAGTGTTTGGTAGCACTGTTCAGGAAGGTGATGTTTCCTGTTTAAAGTTAAATTTGAAACATCAAAGTTATTTACAACCATAATGCTCATGTGGCCGTCGGTGAAAACGAGTTTGACACCTTTGGTTTTGTGATATTCAGGTGTGTTAACGCGACACCAGGACAGTGACGAGCTTGAAGAAGCAACATTCATCTGGAGAACAGTTAAAGGTCATTTACAAACAATTTGGAGACTCTTCTTCCACTTAAAGAACACTGAAGACAGCTGCCAGTCTGGGAGTGGACATTCAAGCAGATTCACCCGGAAGGTCAGACTGTACTCGGAAAAAAGAGCTCCAGCTCAGACTCTGCGGGCCTCAGCTAACAGATCACACTTCATAACAGGACACTTGGATGAAGACTGGACAGGTGAGTCTTTTCTTAGACCAGACCACAATGCACAACAGCAAACAGTGTTGTATAAAGTACCTCAAAGTGATACTTGAGTAAAAGTACAAGTATCTTATCATAAAATTACTTTGGTAAAAGTTAGTCTCCTCTAAATAATTACTTGAGTAAAAGTCTTAAAGTATCAGTTTTTTTTGTACTTAAGTATTAACAGTAAATTTCTGACATAAAATCTACTATTAAAAGTATTGGTTAGATTTTCCAAAATACATTTATTGGGAGATGACCACCAAAAAATATATTTTTTTTTCTAAAAACATGCAGCTGTGATGGATTGTGTACAAATTAATACAGTATCAGAAGGGTATATATTTATACTTCTCATCCAACCACAATTAAATTCACTATATCCTGGATGCACAGTTTATAGGATAGTATTTTTAACAAAAAGCTGAAACAAATGACTTTCTACTTCTTAACTTTTTACAAAATGTAAGGAATAGAAAGTACAGATAACTGTAAAAATATAAGAAGTAAAAGTAAAAAGTCGGCTGAAAAATAATTACTCAAGTAAAGTACAGATACCCAAAA
>NW_013952415.1:1708132-1718576 GCF_001266775.1 Austrofundulus limnaeus | reverse complement strand
CCCCAAAGCAGCCTTCGCCCCCACCTCTCTCTCATTTGATTGACGTTGCACTGACTCGTCCTGCTCTAGGGGAAAGGAGAGCGGAAAAAGTTCAAAACTTAATTCTACTGGCAGAACAGGTTGGAAGGTGGCTATTTAATGTTATTTATTGTTTTTTAAATCATCCTACAGGCTCTGACATGTTAGATAATTTTGAAAATAAGGCTTTGAAAAAAATCCTTAAGACTTGAAAAAATCTGTGAGATTGCCCTATACGTCTGTATACCTGCAAAATTATGTAAAATTCTTATAACTTACGTACAATCCTTACAAGTTGACATGTATGTTGTTATTTACTGTATTTGCTTTCTGGGAAAGCAAAGAAATCTAWGTTTACCATMGTACCTTTCASTGTCAAACTTGTTTTTAGGGGTTTAAATTGGGGTGRGTCGGACATAGTTCGGGGAGGGGGKGTGYGCTTCAAMTCGCCTAGGGCACCAAAATAGCTAGAGCCAGCACTGCCCTCACCTCCCGTTAAAAAAGTAACGCCCGTCACGACGATGACGTCTCAAAACCGCGGTTTTACCGAGGTTCGGACGGCGAGGCAAAGAGGTCTTCTGCTTGAACRCACAGCAGAGAGATGGGGGCTCGATTGCCAAGTCTTGACCCCAAATCCAGGCTGAGGTCAGAGGTCAGGCAGCCGAGCAGACGAGAGTTTGACAGGTCTCCATTTTCTTACAGCAGGTCCTGGACYTTCTTTCCAAAAACTGAGGCTTCTTCCAACCCCCCTCCCTCTCATCCTCATTTACATCAGGTCRTTTGTTATGACTTTATGATTATATATGGGGCTTTGTCTGGTTGTGCATGTACCGTCACCGCTCCCAGCTGGTCCCCATTAATAACCGGGGCCCGGCGCAGACAGAGCGGGAGAGACGGAGGAGCTTGTTAGCCTCACAGCCGAACGCAGGGGGCTCAGCGTGCGAGAGTGGAAAGGGCCGACAGGACAGGAGGGAGGTGTACGCCACGCACACACACAGACACACACACTGACATGGACACACAGACACACACACTGACATGGACACACAGACACACACACTGACATGGACACCTGGAGCATCTTTTTTTTTTTACTCCTCAACCACAGACCTGAGGTGCATGACATGATGTCCGGTGTTTGTCGTCAGGCCTGTTTGTGATGTATTTCTGTGGAAGCCGATGTGTGTTTGGAGTGAAAGCTTAATGAGGACGACTGGACAGAGTGCCCCCCCCTCCCCCCGCCGTGCAGACGGCGGGCCATTGTGGGCCCCCGAACGACGGCAGAAGCCTCCCCGAAAAACCCGCTCTGCGCCCCGGGAGTCGGTGGGGGAATAAAGGCGTGGAAATAGGATTTATTTAGCACGCCTCATCAAAAGGGAATTAGCAGGGTTTGAGGAGGGAAGACGGGGCTCTGTTTAGAGCTAGGATGAATGGCGGGATCATCTCTGTAATCCCGTACCCCCTCCCCACACCCCCCTGTTCTCCTCCTGCCCCAAAGAAAGAGGAGACAGTCACCCACATTAGCGCCCACGCTAGCCTCRCTGCAAAACCCTCCTTGAAAGAAAACCCGTCTCAGATCTGGAAGGCACAACACGTGGATCCCCCTTTCTTCCCTTCCACCCCACCTTTGATTCCGCCTCCTTCCCTGGAAAACACGGAGTTGTCAGGCTCGATGACGGCGCCGATCTGGCGACGCCGACATGCAACAAACAACGAGCGAGCCGTGTAAACTAAAGCAAACAAAAGCCCCTCTCCCGCTCCTCCAAAAAGGCGGGATCCCTCCCACCTGCCACCCTGCGCCGCTGATGAAACATACAGTAACAGAGAGCAGCCATTAAACGGGCGAGCAGGAAAAAAAACGACTTGTACGACGTGAAAAGGCGAGGAGGAGGAGGAGGAAGGCTTGTTTTTTGGCTGTCAGTCACACACAGGCTTGTTCATTATCACCCCTGCTTGTGTTTGTGTTTTGTACCTCTCCCTCTGCCCGAGACGTGGCGGCGGTGTGTGGGGGGGTTTGTTACCTGGGAACGAGGGTGACAGGCTAAATGATGCAAATCTCTGTCAACGAGGCACTAAACTCAAGTTTTGCTCAAATCTCATCAACATTCCTCCCGGCGTTCGAACAATCAGATCTGGAAGGAGGGGGTATCGRTAATTGACAGGGAGCTCAATTCCCAGGAGTTTGGCAAAACAAGGTGCAGCGATCCATTTTTTAAAAATGCCACAAACCAAAGTGTTTATTCGCTCTTTTATTTTGGTAATTTCACTTCCTGAGAGGCTTAAACGAGGCTAAAGTCCACACATTTAGACAAATGAAGTTTTAATTGGGCTAAAATATGCAGCAGAACTCTACGTTTCCTTCTCCCGTGGGCTCACCTCCCTCCTCTTCCTCCTCCTCCTTCCCGTCTTCGTCTCGGCAGCAGAGCTGATATAATGGCCAGAATAAGAAATGCTGCCGTGCCCATATATATCTCATCGCCTGGGTAATTCTGGCTCAGTTTATGTGTTCTCGAAGGCTGCGTCGGGCCTCGGCAGACCCATAGCTCCTTTATGTTGGACCCAGGAGAATCTGCCCCCTGCACAGGTACGGGCCTCGGAGAAACAAACACCATCAGTAACCTGTCTGCTGCTCAACGAGGCTGCCGAGAGACCCCCGCTCCCCCCTCCCTCCGATCCATCCATCGTCTCTCTCTTCTCTACCTCTTTCCATCYCTGCACCCCGCAACCTAATCATCGCCGGCCCCCATTGTCATGATTTATCGCTCCACGCGCCGCGGAAAACCAATAGATCAGGTTTGCGGCAGGGGGGCCCGAGAGGCAGGGACGGGGAGGCGGGAGTGCGTGGAAGTAGAAGGGGGGACGTGGAGGGTAAAAAAAAAAAAAACCCCACCTATGATGAAGTGCTCTGTGACGCAGAAGGAAGAAGCAACAGCGACATCAGAGCTCGCAGTCGGCGTCTTGACATCCTCCTGAGCGCATCCCTCTTTCTTCTCCCGCTCTGGCTCATTGCAGCTTCCCTCCGGCGTCCTCCCCCGGCGTCCCCGTGGTCCTCATCTGTTTTCTTTAGCCCCCTCCCTCATTAACGYACCTCCGTAAGGACTGAATATCAACATTAGTGAGGAGATAATTCCTACAATTAGCTTTGATTGGCTGAAAATGGAGCAGGGTCATAGTGAGTGGAGTTGTTTTTTTTAATGCAAACTTGGCTGCAATAAAACCATCAAATAAAGTTTTAATAAGTTTTTATGCTTTACGTGTTTGGAACTTTTGATAAACGCTCCATCATGAGACCACGGTGACAAGAAGGCACAAGAAATCTGCACCTGCTGTGAAGCACGGCGGTGTTAGCATCATGTCAGGTGTACAAAGTGAATGAGACAATCAGAGAGGACTAACTCCAAGATGTCCAACTCGCCTCAAATCAACAGCAAGAGCAGGGGTGTCCAACTCATCTTCACCGAGGGCCACATGAGCAGCATAATAACTGAGCTCTACCTGGTATTTCCTGCATAGAAACATTTTAACACATCTTCACCGAGGGACATATGAGCTTTATCGTTGTGATTAACTTCAACTAAACATGGAACATGTTCCTGAGCACCGCTAGAAAATTATAACTGAGCTCTACCTGGTATTTCCTGCATAGGAACAACATTTTAACACATTTTATAAACTGAAAAGTACTACGATTACAACAGACTGAATATCAAATAAATAAAACAGAAATACTATTAAAAGTAAAAGAGAGACTTTTACTCACTGCTGAGTCRCGAGAAGCTCACTTCTTGGATCTTGAAACGTAAGTGGGAAATTCCCACTTCCCACTACAATGATGCTGCAAGCAAAATTAACCGGCAAAAAATGCATTCTCCCAGCAATAAAGTTACTGGATTGAATGGGTAGAGCATGCATGTTCTGTCCATGCATGGCCCGGTGCCACTCATCTGGGTGCCCTGAGCACAACTGCTTTTTTTTTTTTGCGGTCCACATAAAGTGACATGGCAGGCCACATTTGGCTTGTAGACCTTGAGTTTGACATGTGGGCTGGACGGCTGAAACTTGGACTCACGTTACAGTTTGTTTCTGAACCTCAACCCGATTAAAAATGTGTGACAGGAACCAACTGTGCAAAGAAAAGTGGTCAAATGTCCGGATGGGGTCATGCAGGTCGAGGAGCACCCTACTGTACTAATTTGAAGCAAGAAAACCCTTTGCATTAGAAAGCATTGTATTGTAAGAATAAAACGTATGGATCACTAAAGTTTCCATATTTCAGATGATCTTCAGGACTTACTGTATTTAGAAGTGTAGTTTTTTTCCTGCCCTCTGCTAAAATAAACCCAAAAACTCAGACAAACACGTCCAATTTGGTTAAAGTCAGTAATCCTGCCAGCCTTGAACGCGCCTCCCTTCACTCTGGGAAATTTAGCATGCCCCCTCGGCTGAGGCAGAAAATGAGATTACTGTATTTAAATGACTATGGTAATGGCGAGCATGCTGCCAGGCCCCTGTAGGATAAGGGATTTCTCCTGTGCTCATTGTTAGCAGTTTTGCAAAGTGCCATCGTCCTGCTCCGGCTCACAATGGGGATGTCATTTAAAAGACATTTCTTTCTCTTTCTCGCTCTCCCCCCCTCACCTCCCTGCTTTTCTTTCTTTTTGTTCCAGCCTCGTGTAGCGGCCCCCAGGAGGGCCGGTCTCCGAGCGACCGCGCCGTCAACCTTCTCGACCCACCGGTCCAGACATAAGGTGCATATTCTTTATTTAAAAGCTCGCTTGAGTGATTGGACATGGTCAGTCTGTTTTGGAAGACATAATCCAATCTATGTTTGTAATGAAGTGGGCTCTCTGAGGACCGACGCCATGTGTCGGCTGTGGAGTCCAGGTGGCCGGGGGGTCAAGTGTTTGTGCGTACCTGGGCGACATTGATGAACGTGAGGATTTATTCTCTCCAATTTTTAAATGGTTCCTAAAGAAATACTGAGTATTTTATAGATTTACTTACTTGTTTACTTACTTGTTTTGAGCTTCTGGTACACACAGGTGCTGCCAGTTATAAGATTTATTGCTAAGAAGTTGAACCATTGTTACAATAAAARCTAATCTGCCAAGCACTAATTCTCTTCCTTTTATGCTATTATTGGTAAAAACTCATAATTATGTGTTGATATTGAAAGTTAAAGGTTCAGTTGGTGAATTTTCTGCTTATATCCATGTTCATAAGAGGCAGGAAATTAGGTATTTAACAGAATCTAAATTTGAAGATTCTTCTTTTGATCTTGTCATCACAGAGGGCAGTAAATGGACTCACAGGTGCCAGCACAAAAACAAAACAAAACCACGACAGAAAGAGTAAAACTTTAGAATATTTATTATGTGAAAAAATGTACATGAATGAAACGGGAAACCTCAAGGCATTAGCACTGAAATAAGATAGTCTCAGGTATTTTTATTTAAAAAAATGTATTTTTGTCTTTTTGCTTTTTGAAAAYCAGGATCCATGAGTCCAAGGAGGAGCTGAATAATGCATCGGTGGAGAGTGGGCAGGAAGGTAAGCCTAAGATTTCTTTATTTTTCTTTATTCAATTTTTGTTTTCCTTTTTTGTTATAATTTTTGTTTTGTTTTGTATTTTGTTAAACCTCAGTGGAATTGTTATTTTTGTTGAAAAGTGCACATTAGCTGTATTTTCCGGACTACGAGTCACACTTTTTTCATAGTTTGGCTGGTCCTGCGACTTATAGTTTAAAGTGAAATATCTGTTTTTTCATCTTCTTGACATTTTCTGACTGATGTGTTTAGTTCATACCGCCTGACATGAACCAAGGAGTAAATTGTAGTAAATTGAGGATTGTGGTAACTGTGGTTTATGTTGTTCCTGTAGCCTACCAGTTAAAAAAGTGAGCAGCAGAAAGCAAGTATGGAGTGAATGAAGAGCTTGTGAGGAACTGGTGAAACTCTTACTGCGCTGAAGAAAATTACACTGCAAAAACTGTCCGTCTTACAAAGTTTTAAAATCTTATATCAGCCAAAAAGTCTTTTTGATCTTGTTTTGAGACTGATTTACTAAACAAGAACTGATTGTGTAAGAATAATCATCTTGATTATTTGTCTTGTTAGCCTGAAAATGTGACTCAAATTAAGTCAAAATTTTTCTGCCAATGGGGTAACAAAATTTTACTTAGTAAGATTCTTGAAATAAGAAAAAATTGAGTCAAATCAAGTATTTAAAGAATCTTACCAAGTAAAATTTTCTTACTCCGTTGGCAGAAGATTTTGACTTAATTTATTGTCAAATTTTCAGACTAGCAAGACAAATAATGTTACACATTCTGAAAACAAGATGATTATTCTTACACAATCAGTTCTTGTTTAGTAAATCAGTCTCAAAACAAGATCAAAAAGACTTTTTGGCTGATATAAGATTTTAAAACNGATTTACTAAACAAGAACTGATTGTGTAAGAATAATCATCTTGATTATTTGTCTTGTTAGCCTGAAAATGTGACTCAAATTAAGTCAAAATTTTTCTGCCAATGGGGTAACAAAATTTTACTTAGTAAGATTCTTGAAATAAGAAAAAATTGAGTCAAATCAAGTATTTAAAGAATCTTACCAAGTAAAATTTTCTTACTCCGTTGGCAGAAGATTTTGACTTAATTTATTGTCAAATTTTCAGACTAGCAAGACAAATAATGTTACACATTCTGAAAACAAGATGATTATTCTTACACAATCAGTTCTTGTTTAGTAAATCAGTCTCAAAACAAGATCAAAAAGACTTTTTGGCTGATATAAGATTTTAAAACTTGGTTAGGTGGACATTTTTTTGCAGTGTAAGAAAGCTAATCGTGTGATGTGGAATGAGATTGGTGAACTTACCGATAACTAGCTTGTTGCATTGGGTCCAGCTTGTGTTTCTGTAGAACCAGCTAGATGTCAGCGAAGATCAAAATGTTTCAAAYGCACAAATCCTATTTYATTTTATTTGCAACRCAACAATCATAGATTATACCAAACTTGAAACAGAAGTACTGAAAACTGAGTCGGACCATCCAGCACTAGTACATTAATGACGAGAGGACAGGACGACAGAGGATGGTAATCTAATGTTAACTTGTTGTTGGTACCGTAGCTTGTTTTTTTGTATCCTGCTGCAGATGTTTAGTTGAACTCGTGCGAAATAAAAATAAATAATTTGTTTAAACTTACTCTGTGTGTAATCTGTCTGTTAAGTCTGAAGCGACTAATAGTTTGGAAAATACAGTAAAGAAACTGAGTCGGACTTGCCAGAGCAAATCATCGTCATGTGACCACTAAGACTGAGGTGAGACCATTCGGTTGTTRGGACAAATTGTCCTCACAGTGGAGGAGATAACTGACCAGGAAGAAAAGCTACTGAGCAGCAGCTGATGAGGTAAGTGGACGCAGGTCAACTGACTGGAAACAGGATGTGAGRTAAGTGCCGTTTAACAGTTACCTAGACACAAATATTGAAACATTTACTTTAGTTGCACAAGAATCAAACATCTGTTCGTGTCTTGACTATAGATATCCTAAAACAAGTCAACAGGTAACATCAGAAAATACTTTTTTCCAAAATTTAACGTTTTTCTTTGTAATCCCGTCGTGTTTCAAGAGACTAAAAATTTCCTAAAAGGCGTTAACGGGAATCATAGRGATCTGATCGTGTCTTCCAGGTGTCTGTGCATGAGTAAATGTTTTTATCTCAGGTGGTTAGGTGAAGTGATGGGGTGCGGAGGGGTGGGTTACTGACTGCAGCAGCTTTGCGGGGGATATCATCTCAGATCGAACAACAACAGCAACAAAAAAAAGAAAGGAGTGAGGGAGAAAAAGCTGCTTCCACACAAGCTGTTCTCATTCTTCTCTGCTTCCGGTCCAGTGGAACAGTTGATGAAGTTTAAATGAAGCAGAATTAGGAGATCAAGCAGACACGGGAACCGGTGTTGATGGCATCTGCGCGTCGTCTCCCCMCCTCTMCTTCCTCTTCAAACCCAGGAGAATGAAACTGAGGACAGCTGACCTGGATGAAATTGAGAGAAAGAGAACCACGAGGGAGAAGGGAGGAGAAAAAGGGCAAAGAGGAGGAGGAGGAGGGGGGAAACGAAGAGAGATAAGGGGATGAAGTAGCTCCTAAATGTGATAATCTCCAATCACCTCTAACATCAATTCTGTCAAGGCCCGGGTTAATGAGCTCACAGCCGATCAAGCGTTACACGCCGCCGCCCCGTACCACCTCCTGATTCCGCCTTTTCTCTGCCTTGCAGTTGCTCTCATCATCACTGTTCTTTTGATTTAATCCCTCATACTTCAGCTGATTTGAGAAAGACTAGAAAGAGGAATGGAGGCAAGGGAAAGGGGTGGGAGGGGGGTAGCCTATTACCCAAGCTCCTCTGCTCTCAACTATCTAAATGCTAACGATGTGAGGGGGCGAGAGAGGGGAGGGGAGGGAAATAATGATGGGAGGAAGACGCCATGGAGAAATGGGGAAGGACAGGAGGGGGGCTAATCTGCTGCAGCTCAGGGGTCTCCGGGAGCAGTTTGGTAATTCTGAAAGCAAGTTAGCTGTGGCTGACCTTTCATCCCTGAGGGGTCAAAGCACCTGATCTCTGCTGAGTTCGGCTCTTTACTTTCACTTCAGCTGTTTAGACACCGAGATCAACATCTTTTGCCTTTCCCGTGCTCACGTTTCCTTATTTTTTCTTTTTTRTAAAACCGGCTTTTCTCCGCTTCTCCGGTGATGTAAAAACACACCTGCTGCACAGAATCAGATGTTATGGATCTGATTCAGTTTGGCCCATGTAGTCAGTTGGAAAAGAAAGAGGTAAAAACTGCTGATGGCCCTGAACTCTGAGTAATGTCTGTTTCCAGCTCTGCAGAGGGATTCTCACATCACTGCCTGCTTTCTGAACAGYAGTTTTATTGTTGCCCAAAGGCAAWGGCAGAGGATCTTCCTTATGTTCCCCAGATCCATATGTTCCTCTCTGTACATATGTTCACTGACTTATATTATCAACCCAGAGCAACATAGGTACCAAGGAACATTGGTATTAGGGAACATAGGTACTGGGGAACATTGGTACCAAAGAACATAAGTACCGGGAACATAGATGTTTGGGAACATGGGTACAAGGAAACATACTGTAGATATTGGGGAACATAGATACCAAGATGCATAGATATTCAGAAACATTGGTACCAAAGAACATAGGTATTAGGGAACATAGGTACCAAGGAACAAAGGTATTGGGGAAACATAGGTATTGGAGAACATGTAGGTACCAAAGAACATAGATATTGGGGAACATAGGTACTGGGAAACATAGACACCAAGGAACATAGGTATTCGGGAACATGGGTACCAGAAMCATAGGTGTTTGTGAACATGAGTACAAGGAAATATAGATATTTGGGGAACATAGATACCAAGAAACACGGGTATTCAGGAACATTGGGGAACAKTGGTACTGGGAAACATAGGTACCAAGGAACATATGTATTGGGAAACATAGGTACCAAAGAACATAGATATTGGGAAATATAGGTACCAAAGAACATAAGTACTGGGAAACATAGGTACTGGGGAACATTGGTACCAAAGAACATAGGTATAGGAGAACATAGGTACCAAAGAACATTAGTACTGGGGAACATTGGTACCAWGGAACATAGATATTCTGGAACATAYTGTAGGTACCGGGAACATTRGTGTTTGGGAGCMTGGGYTCAAGGAAACATAGATATTGGGGAACATAGATACCATAAAACATAYGTCTCAGGTAACGTGTTAAGGAACAGCGGTACTAGGGAAATTGGTTACCAGGAAATATAGGTACCTGGAAATTTAGGTGTCAGGTAACTTAGGTATCAGAGACCAGAGTTTCTGGAGGACATATATACCAGAAGACATAGGGTATGGACCCATTAACTTTTGAATTCAAGCTAATWCAAGATGGCCACCACAGCTGAACAACGCTAGCCTACACAAAAACAGCTACACCTCATTGAATTTTACACATTTTGAGCTGAAATTTGGTGTGGTAGTTGTTGAGGATGTAGTCCAAGCACCAACAGATGATTCGCTACATTGCGTGGCGTCATTTCTAATCATGAGATGATTTTAGTTTAAGACTCAAGCATGAACAGCACAGAATTGGATGATATGAATCTGTCTCAGTTTGGCTCCTGTAGGTAAAACTCTGAGTAATGTCTGTTTYCTGTCTGCAGAGCGGTTCTCAGCTGTCTACGTGCCCCTCAGAATATCACTTTTCTAAGTTAAGCCTTCCTCCGCGGGCCTCCACTTCCTCSAAACAACTGAGTAAATATTTTGCTCGGAAAAATTTCCAGTTTGGCATGACCGCACAACGCCGGTGTCTGAGCTTTAACTGAACCACGCGTTCCCCCCCCC
>NW_013952415.1:1703999-1706638 GCF_001266775.1 Austrofundulus limnaeus | reverse complement strand
GATAGATAGATAGATAGATAGATAGATAGATAGATAGATAGATAGATAGATAGATAGATAGATAGATTAAATGTATGCATTCAATTCTGTCTAATAAGAATGTTCTGTTGGTCAGAAAAAATACTGTAAAATGCATTTCTACAGAAAGTAATCAGAGAGATGTGGTTTGATTATATGGCACAACRGCCTGCCACACTGGCCGCGCCCACTTCTTTTAGAGAAAACTGCGCGTGCTGCAGCGTCACTCACAACGCCTTCGAGCCAGCCTGYGTGTAAATAGTGTTTTTCTCTGGACGCTGCTGCTCCGCTGCACACACTTTTATCGCATTTAGTTGATATTTTCTTTGTTCTCGATCATGGAAAACCCAAACGAAGCAGTTGCAATGAAAGAGTCCAAACGACGAGAGCGTCAACCTGGAATCGGTGAGGTTTGCTCGCTATTTATCCTCGATTATGTTGTAAATTCCGCAGTGAGTGAGTTTATTCTGGTTGTTTACTTTCCGTTTTTAGAGGAAAAAACAAGTCGTGTGTGCAATTAAATAGAAATAACGCCTTAAACTATCAGAATAAAAAGTGGCTTCGAGCATTAGCTCGTAGCAACGAATTCCTCGCGACATCAACTTAACGTGTATTTTTCTTTCTTTTCGTTAAGAAAACAAGATTTTACTGCTCACTTTTAGATTGTTTGGGTGTGTTGTGTTTATTTAAACAAAAAAATTAAAAGGCACTAGCTTGGGGGCATTATGTGTGGGGTTAAATCGAAGTTTTCGTGTATTTTATACAGCAAAAAACAATAAAACGAATAAAAAGCTAACGGGACTAGTATTAGCTTGTCACGCCCCCTTCATATTTATTACGTTGTGACGTCATTACGTAGGTCTGGACAGAAATGGACAACCAATTAGAAAGATTGATTACCAACCAGTTCTGCTGTGTAGGGCTCAACCTTCTATGTGTAAAAGAAATTAACAATAAAATAATAACATTGTTTAAAACAAGAGCTTAACTAAGATTTTTTTGATTAAAAAAATAAAAAAGTAGGTAGAGTTCAAATTGTGTGCCTTTTTATTAAATACTGCCAACCAGGTAAAGTCTTAGGACTCAATTTAACAATTAAAAAAGTGGTTATTTTTCATGCCTCACTTGTTTGGTGGTGATTTTATCTAAGAAATAAATACGATTTATTAATACCATTATGCATTTCTCTCCTTTTCCTGTTTTCCACACGCACTTCCTCACCACCACTTTAGATGAGTGCTGAAATAAACCTCATTTTAGCTCATTAGTAAAGTGTTTATCGACCTTATTGACTGTTTGATATGTGCCTGATTCTTATTTCACTTCTAACTTCGTCTGTAGGTCCAGGCGAGTACACAATACATGATATTAAAGGTATGGGTCTATCTTAGCTAGTACCTTTTATAATCAATAACAAATATGACTGCCTGAGTGAAGCCTAACATTAGAGCACTAAAGAAGTACAGTAAGATAAAGTGTTTGGAGTGAACATTAAACCTCACTAATATAATAAATAACAAGAAACTGCGAACACTAACAGGACATGATACTGTGATAAATATATTTCACCTCATATGTTTCGTCCCTCAGCTCTGGAGAATGCAGACTCTACAATCGGCCTGTGTGGGTGGCTGCTGGTTTTCCTCTCCCTCCTCCTGGTGATCGTCACCCTGCCCATCTCCATCTGGATGTGCATCAAGGTCCGCTGATGGTCAAACCCAAGTTTCCTTTACTGCTCATGAAGCAAATCTGAAGGATAAACTCTGTAAATAAATACCTGTTTAGTTTAGCAGGAGTTGGGCAGTTTGTTTTCATAGTTATGTTGTGATTCCCTGCAGATTGTGAAGGAGTATGAGCGAGCCATCATCTTCCGTCTCGGGCGCATTTTACGAGGAGGAGCCAAAGGACCAGGTGAGATTTTAAAAAAATTAACTTATTTTTGTTGCTGCTTCAGAATCTTTTCACTTGGCAACTTAAAGGATCTCTGACTACTGTCACATGTTGGCCTTAATATCTTGTTTGTGACGTGTAAAAACTCACAATTACATAAAATACTGTTTATGTTTTACATTTTTCACTTAAACTTGTAACCATTAAGATACAATGCATTTTGTGAATGATGATGATGGGTTCCAGTTGAGACTAAAGGTTGAGGCTATAAAAACTATAATTTGTGACAATAAAGTTATTTGGTATTATTTTCTATGTTCTGCACAATATATGGTTTGAAACAATTAAGTGTAATGTTTAGTAAAGTAGCTCTGGTGCCAACACCATATATTTATTATCCTGAAGCTAATGCTATATATTAGCTCTGGTGCTAACACCATATATTTATTATCTTGAAGCTAATGCTATATATTAGCTCTGGTGCTAATGCTATTTATTTATTAGTCTGAAGCTAACACCATATATTTATTATCTTGAAGCTAATGCTATATATTAGCTCTGGTGCTAATGCTATTTATTTATTAGCCTGGAGCTAACACCATATATTTATTAGTCTGGAGCTAACACCATATATTTATTAGTCTGGAGCTAACACCATATATTTATTAGTCTGGAGCTAACACCATATATTTATTAGTCTGGAGCTAACACCATATATTTATTAGTCTGGA
>NW_013952415.1:1699236-1702728 GCF_001266775.1 Austrofundulus limnaeus | reverse complement strand
TTGGACTTAGCATGCTTTGTTTAAGTGTTCCCTTTATTTTTTTGAGCAGTAGTGTTCCCTTTATTTTTTTGCGCAGTGTATTAGCCTGGAGCTAACACCATATATTTATTAGCCTGGAGCTAACACCATATATTTATTAGTCTGGAGCTAACACCATATATTAGCCTGGAGCTAACACCATATATTAGCCTGGAGCTAACACCATATATTCATTAGCCTGGAGCTAATGGTATATATTAGCTCTGGAGCTAGCACCATTTATTTATTAGCCTGGAGTTAATGTTATATTTTAGCTCTGGAGCTAACACCTTTTATATATAAAAAATTCCTGATCACCGGTTCCACCATGTTTTTGTCATGTGTGTCTTCTTGAATGGGTTTTCTTACATGTAATTTCATTGTGCTCCATACAATGACAATAAAGCCATCATCAATCAATCAGTCAATCAATGTACTGTTGTGTTCGGTCACATTTTCAAAGACGTGGCCCCAGAGCTGCAGGTTGCAGACCCCTGGTCTAAAGCTATAAACTTTGCCATGTTGTCAGTTAGTCATTTAACATAGAAACATTAAACTCGGTGCATAAAATGTTGTTCCAGTATTTAATTTGACCACATCCTGACAGAAAATGGAGCCAGTTGATCTTGAGCTGCTGCAGGATATTGAAACTTGTTCATCATGTTTTCAGTATATTTTTCTGAAAGTGTTTGCTGCCTCAAAGCGATGTTTGCTGATGTCCTGAAKGAAAACCTCCTGGGTACGGCTCGGTGCATTAGAGCAGGCGAGGCTTTTTATCTTTAATAAGTGGAATTACTGAGTGCAGTAAATGTTGTGGAGAAAACGGCACTCAGAGCCTCCTCCCTCCCTGAGCAGACGTCTCTGTTTGAACATCCTGCAGCCAGCTAGCTCCTCTGTAGCTGCTTTGGTCTTAATGTTTGCTAAATGACGGCACACCTAGCACACATGTCTGCCTCGCTCCGGCACATGCCTCGTCTTGTTCGACGCCCTCATTTAATCAGAAACCAGCTAATGAAAGCCGCCATCGTTCTCGCCGCCGGCGCAGCTGGAGCCCGACGGAGCGAGTTTGACTTGGCTCCCCGCCAGGACTTCATTCATGCCGGTGTTCCCAAACATTTGCCGAAGGGCTCCCTCATTATTGTGTTTGCCGTGGCTTTAGTCTTTGTTGAACCTGTTTGCGCTCGTGTGGTTCCACAGGCATGTTCTTCATCGTGCCGTGCACCGACAACTTCATCAACGTGGACATGCGCACCATCACCTTCGACATCCCGCCTCAGGAGGTATGGCCACGCCCCCCCTGCAGGTGACCTAACAGCATCCAGACCAATCAAGCCCCCTCGCTGATTTCACTGTGGTTTCCCTCCCCAGGTGCTGACCAAAGACTCTGTGACCGTGAGTGTGGACGGCGTGGTGTACTACCGGGTCCAGAACGCCACCCTAGCTGTAGCTAACATCACCAACGCTGACGCCGCCACCCGACTGTTGGCTCAGACCACCCTGAGGAACGTGCTGGGCACCAAGAACCTCGCAGAGATCCTCTCAGACCGGGAGGAGATCGCTCACAGCATGCAGGTACGCTAACTGTTACCTTCTCTAAAGCATATCACCTGCCACATGCTACCTGGTGTCACCTGGTGTTACCTGGTGTCACCTGGTGTTACCTGGTGTTACCTGGTTTTACCTGGTGTCACCTGGTTTTACCTGGTGTTACCTGGTGTCACCTGGTTTTACCTGGTGTCACCTGGTGTCACCTGGTTTTACCTGGTTTTACCTGGTGTTACCTGGTGTCACCTGGTGTCACCTGGTGTTACCTGGTTTTACCTGGTGTCACCTGGTGTCACCTGGTGTCACCTGGTTTTACCTGGTGTCACCTGGTTTTACCTGGTGTCACCTGGTGTCACCTGGTGTCACCTGGTGTCACCTGGTTTTACCTGGTGTCACCTGGTGTCACCTGGTGTCACCTGGTGTTACCTGGTTTTACCTGGTGTCACCTGGTTTTACCTGGTGTCACCTGGTGTCACCTGGTGTCACCTGGTGTCACCTGGTTTTACCTGGTTTTACCTGGTGTCACCTGGTGTCACCTGGTGTTACCTGGTGTTTTTCAGTTTATCGCTCAGGCCTACTCTACACCTGCTGCTTGTCTTTCATTTAAAATCACAAGTGGTTCAGATCTTAAATCCTCAGCWTGTCGGTTTCTTTCACGTAAACAAACATCAACAGGTTAATGTGTGATGYAGTCGTGCAGCTTGTTTGTTTCTTYTCCTGCTCAATAAATCAYAGAGCTTTTAGTTCCTGTCAGTTAAAATATTTATTTATCCATCAAACATTCACTCCTGGTTCACGCTGAGCTGCTGCAAACAAACAAACATTTATCTGTGCTGGAAGCCTGCAGACCTGGACAGACCCGGGTCACTCTRGTCCACAGAAGGTTTCAGCTGTTTGGGTCAGATTTGATGTTTTATTTAARAAAAGCTTTAGGGGGATAGTTTATTCAGCTCAGTTAGGTTAATTGATGTAGCATCGTCTCACAGCTAAAGTCATCAGGACACACTTTTATTTCAGRAACAAATAAAATGTCTGATTACACCATCAGGTAACAGGTGAGGGAGCCTCTCTTTTAGGCTAGGTCCAGAAACATGGCCGCCATCTTGAAAGCCACCAGATTAGAAAAATAGACCAGAGTTTTCTCAGAAACTTAGCAGCAATCAAATGTGTAAAATCTCCTGTRGTTCAGCAATTATCAATACAGACCACTTCCCATTGGAAAAAAAATTACATTAATCCAATTAAGCAGCTTTTAAGACTGCGGCCATGTTTCTGGACAAAGCCTAACAGACCCTCTACCTGCTGATGTATTCAGATATTTAAGTTTCTCGTTTCTTTTTGGAATAAAAGGATGTCCTGAGACTTTTGACTCWCCCTGATCYGTCTAAAGGCAGCTGTTTGTTGAAAACTCGTCTGAATCCAGACTTTATGTGATATAACTGTTTTTATAAAATAGTTTCAGAATTCAGTTCATTTGAATTGTTGCCTCAGAGCTTCTAGCTTAATGTAGAAAACTAAAACAGCGTTTAGTGATTTATTTTTCCCTCTGAGGCATCAGAGGGATTCAGCTCCCTCTGCTGGGCACCGTTCACAAAAACAATGTTGTATTTTTGGTTTGTCTCCTCAGTCCACGCTGGACGACGCTACGGACGACTGGGGCATCAAGGTGGAGCGGGTGGAGATAAAGGACGTGAAGCTGCCCCTGCAGCTGCAGAGAGCCATGGCAGCCGAGGCCGAGGCCAGCCGCGAGGCCAGAGCCAAGGTGAGGCAGGATCCAAGTCCCCTGGCTCGGTACAGGATGGACTAACCCAGGGGTGGGCAGTCCTGGTCCTGGAGGGCCGCAGTTTTACATGTTTCCTGCTCCAACACACCTGATTCAGTCACTGAACTACCTCTTCATGTTCTGCAGTATGGAGGACCGACACTGAC
>NW_013952415.1:1693879-1697476 GCF_001266775.1 Austrofundulus limnaeus | reverse complement strand
CACACACACACACACACACACACACACACACACACACACACACACACAGACACACACACACACACGATCACTGCCAGCAGGACAGTACTGGAATTACTTTATAACTTTACATTCAGCCACTAAAACTAAACTGAAACCAACATTTTAAAGTCATTTTAATTTAAAATCCCAAATTAAACCGTACTGTGTACATTATACTGTGTACCTCGTAATATACATCGCACTACATACTAAAATTGTATTGTATACATAGTACTTTATACTTTGTACAGTATGCATTGTACTGTATAATGTACTGTGTACATCGTGCAGCATATGACACACTACATTGTACTTTTTACATAGTTCCGTATACATCATACAGTATATACCATTGGAGTTTGAGTTGTCTGTTTAACAACTAAATATGAATCATAAAGTAAGATGACAGTAGAGAAATCAGAAATATTTACACACAAACAGTGAAGGAGAACCACTGTATTAACTCTTACCCATAAAGGGTAATTTGATACAACAGAATACATGGAAATAAAATTCATAAAGCATATACAACATTCAGAACACACAAGRCAAKAAGGAAAACATTTACCTCTGCCTTTGTTTTAAACTAAACTTTAAACTTTACATTAAACTGAGGCAGCACAATTATACACTGTAGATCTACATGTGGATCCTGCTCCTTCCTGTCTGTTGACCAATAGGAGAGGAGCTGACCCAAGAAGCCCCGCCCACTTTATTTACATATTGAAGCAGAAACTCATAAGGTGAAGTAAAAACAAGATCATCATACAGTATATACCATATTATATATACTGTACAATGTATACATTGTACTATATGTTGTAATGTATACATCGTACAGGATAAATTGCACTTCATTGTACCCGGTACATTATACTTTGTACATTTTAAAAACATTGAAAGCCTGGGTAGCCTTTGTTTTTATTTGTTTTAACACTTCAAACTTACTGCTGTTTAAATAAATAACTTGTCAGATAAACACTGTGAAAAGAAAACTACAGTATTAGATTTAAAACACTTACAAAGTGAAGAAAGGGAAAACTTTTTTTAAGTTAGTAGTTTCAGTAAATAAGCTAAAGTATTTTTTACTTATTCTGTGTTATTTCTGGACTGGATATAAGCTGTACGTTTTAACTGAAGTCTTTCTATCAAATATAAACTACATTAAAACACTTTTAGACTTGAAAGCCATAGAGCTGACCTCTGTAGGCTCAGCCGTGCCTCTCTTATCGTTTCATTTCCATTTCTGTAAAAAAAAAATGCAAACATGTTCAGCCAAAAGCCTTAACTCACTCACTGCCATCTCTCCATCTGTACTAACGTCTCGTTCCCTCTCATCCTCTGAAGAAACTTCACGTTTTTCTAACGAGATTTTTATCACTTTTCAACAAGCCAAATATCGTAAATATAAGACCTGTATGCTCGTTTGCCTGAGTAGTGCTAAATGTACGTCACAGTTTAGTAAATGTGTCGCCATGTAGTGGTTCACACGCTGAGCAGCCAAAACATTATGACCTCCTGACCCACCTAACTCTACTCTGACCCATAACTCATTTTCACTGAGGCCACATGAGCATCTTTCCTGAGCCGGTAACGGAGCTCTACCTGGTATTTCCTGTATTGAAACAGCGTTTTAATGCGTCCTTTTATAAATACCGAAAAGTACTACGAGTACAACTAACTCATTGTGAAATAAATGATGCAGACTATTAAAAATTAAAATAAGTTTTACTCACTGTTCAGTTGCATCCATCTTGCATTCTGGACTGTCCAGGTTTAAATTCACAACCTGTAAGAGGGAAATYCCCACTTCCCAGTAGWTTGGAGATTTCACACAGCAAATTTATCAACTGGTTTTGAAGCCTGTGCAGCTCCACCGAGATGTAGTTTATGGTTCTTTATGGTTTTAAAGCAGCTTWAAGACATTAATACATCTTTGAAGCTCTCATAGGCCACAAAAGATGCARTAAGGGACCATATTCTGCCCACAGGCCTTGAGTTTGACTCCTTCTGTAACCCTTTACTGCATGCGTTTAATTATAATTATATAATTATTTGTTTTGCTGCCAAACAATGCTAGATATATAGAGATGGTCGCAAGTAAACAAATACATCATTTTAGGTTTGATGTAAAACAAATACTTGAGTCAGAGTTTGGTATAATTGTAATTAAAGAACATGTTTGTGTACAATCCTCATCCATCACCTCAAACAGGAAGTGGTCTGAGACAACTCTGCTGGTGGTCCTAATCTTATGGCTGATTAGTTTATATAGTATTAGTGGATATTTGTGTTTTAATAGTTTCAACTTCGTTATAACTTTTATACTTTTTGTTATAAAAAGTAAAAGCTGTCAAGTTTTTTTTTTTTCTGCCAAAGTGAGATTTTATTTTCTGCTTCAGAAAAGGAAGCCGGTCCACTAAGGCTCGGTTCTGGTGGTTCTGCCATGATGTTGCTGGATTTCTGWGGTTTTTATTTAGCTTCACTACATTTTTACTGTTTAAAGAAAAAGGCTGAAAATKAAATCAACTTCTGCCTTGTTGTATTCTCAAAAACCTGTGTTCAGAGTTGATGCTTGTTTTATCTGTTTAACTTTGATATAATTTGATCTTTAATACATTTATTAGATTTGTTGACTTGAAATAAAAATGTTATCCACAAGTTTCTGCCTTTTTTATTTCTTTCATGTCAGGAAAAAGACTGAGTAAAAGAAGAGAAAGATGTTTTAATTTGGTTTAATTCAAATAAAAACAAACATCAGAGAAGATGGTTTGTGAAGCAGCAAAGTGTTCAGTTTCCTCTAAAGCTAAAAGGTTTTCTGGTCGTGGTTCGCTAAAAAATAAATATACTAAAAGGTACAAAACAAACCCAAAAACAACTTTTACCAGGATCTGTACCTTTTTATCAAAGAATCATCAAAGTAAACTAAAGAACTGTTGGTTTTTAGGTTTTATAAGTCAAATGCTTTTACTGTTAAAATATAAAATAAAAAAATTATTTGAATAGTAATTAGTGCAAAACAACAAACTGTATTTATCTGAAAGCCCTGTTCAGTTTGAAAACATGAAGGCACTAAAGGAGCGCGTGGCGTAAAAACTGGATTTTAACGGTTTTGGCAGCTAAAACATAAAGTCTTGGTATTTGTAGCACAGTGCTAGCAGAACAGCAGAAAGGTCGAGGAGGAAAGGGGCGGGGCATTCAGATGGCCAGTTCTGCCATGGCTCGCTCCAGGGGGTCGCTGGTCCAGTAGTCGTGGTCCCAACCCAGGAACCAGCCGGTGAAGGTGGGCGGCTCGAAGCCCTGCTTGATCTTTACGATGGGCGTCCTCGGGTCTCTGTTGGCCGGGTCAGTCTCGATGTAACGGACCGCTGAGGAAGGCGAGCCGACCAATGAGTGACGAGCATTAACAACTGTTTAATACTTAAAAAAGAGAACGCTGAACGACTGAACACTGCTGAAAAACTACTGAACCCTGCTGAATAACTGCTGAAAAACTGATGAACCCTGCAGAATAACTGCTGAAAAACTGCTGAACCCTGCTGAAAAACTGCTGAACCCTGCTGAATAACTGCTGAA
>NW_013952415.1:1691416-1691956 GCF_001266775.1 Austrofundulus limnaeus | reverse complement strand
CCCTGCTGAAAAACTGCTGAAAAACTGCTGAACCCTGCTGAATAACTGCTGAACCCTGCTGAATAACTGCTGAACTCTGCTGAATAACTGCTGAACCCTGCTGAATAACTGCTGAACCCTGCTGAATAACTCCTGATGACTGCTAAACCATGGTGAAGAAGCTAAAGCTGAGCTCTGACTAGAAGAATATTGGAGATGAGCTAAAAGGACTAACACACTAGCTAAATGTAGCAGAAAACTAGCTCTAAGTAGCAAAATGCTAGTACAAGAAGGTAAAGGTAAAAAATAAAAGGCTAGCTAAAATTAGCAAAAGGCTAGTTTGAGGCTAATAGTAGTAAAAGGTTGGTTCAAAGMTATAAGAAGCAAAAAACTAAAGTAGCAATAGCCTGTCTCAAAGCTAAAAGTAGCAAATAGCTGACTCGGCTTTCACAGTAACCCCGCCCCTTTCTGTTAAACATCCTCACCAGATGCCATGGCTTCAGTTTTCTCCTCCTCTTGAGCTTCGTTTCCAATCCAGACAAACACCTATAAGTGTGACGG
>NW_013952415.1:1674878-1691369 GCF_001266775.1 Austrofundulus limnaeus | reverse complement strand
GACGTAAACTCTGAGGTGTCACAGAGTTCTATCCTCGTGTTTCAGTTTACCTGCTCCCAGGTGTCAAGGATCATAACATCATCTGTGGCGAGGTCGTCTTGGGTCATCTCCCCAGGTACCTCCTCAATCTGAGAGGAGCAGTAAGATTCGTTACGAAGGACACTAAAATCATCGGATCAGGATTATATTCTCCCGCTCATGGAAAAAGCTACGTTAGCAAACTTACAATAAAGTTTCCGGTCTTGTTGGAGCAGGCGAAGAGTCGTGGCGGGTGGGCGTCCATCTTGTCCTTGAGTCTGGTGGAGGTGCGGTATTCTGTTTTACCTCCCAGAGCCCCCCAGAACTGATCTGTAACCATAATGCACACTTATCTTATCAATCACAAACATGTTGTCATTGTCATTTTATTACTGCAGCGCTTTGAAACAACACTGATAATAAAACATACAAATAAACACAATAAAATAAACCTAAAAAAAAATCTCATTTTTCATGTATTCTGAAGAGGACATCTTGACGTCATTTGAAAGAGGAAACTATATTTGGATTGCAAGATTTCCCATTTGGCTTTGAAATCAGCTTTGCTACCACGCAGGAGAAAAAGCAAAGATTTCGGGTATTTTGGCTCAAAATTGTTTAGGGCTCAGAAAAATGCTTAAAAGTTTTTAAAGATGTTTTAGACATTTCCTTCAAGGGACTCAAATGAGGTGTTTATTCATAATATTTTGACAACATCTAATTATGGCAAACTTTTTTACACTGAAAAACCAGATGTGGTGGATTTATTAAAAAAGCTKAAGTCAAATGGTTCCGCTCAACATTTTTAAATTAAAAATGCTTTATCTGTTTTTTAAGTGTAGAACTGAAAATCCTCCAGTTTGAGTGGTTTTTAAATGATTTTTCATCTATTAGGAGCAAAATGAAAAGGGTTAGCTAAAAGCTAAAATGAAGAGGCTAACTAAAAGTAGCAAAAGACCAGATAGAGGCTAAAGTAAGCAAAGGTTTGGTTAAAACTTAAATAGWAAAAAGGCTTGCTAGAATGAAAGTCTAGCTAAAAACTCAGCTAAAAGCAGCAAAACAGTAGCTAGAGGTTAAAGTAGCATAAAACTAGCTAACTAGCTAGGGACTAAAAGTAGCGAAAGGCTGGCTAAATAAATAGCTAAAAGCAGCAAAACACTAGCTACAGGTCAAAAGTAGCAATAGTCTAGATAGGGACTAAAATTAGCAAAAGGCTGGCTAAATAAAAGTAGCTAAAAGCAGCAAAACATTAGCAACAGGTTAAAGTAWCAAAAGAAAGCTAAAAGTAGCAATCAGCTGGTTCAAGTTTAAAAGTAGCAAAACACTAGCTAATGGCTAAAAGTAGAAAAATGCTGGCTAAAACCTAACCATAGCAAAAAAAGTAGCTACAGGTTAAAAGTTACAAAGGCTGCTTTGAATCAAAAAGTACTTGAACAGTAGCTAAAAGCAAAAATTCAGCCAAACAGTAATTAAAAATAAAGTTTAAAAAAAGACAAAAAACTAAAGTGAATATGCTGAAGTAGATATAAATACAGATCAATGACCCACAGTGAAGGTCTGTTTATCATGTAGCTGCTTTTATCTTTCAGCTTGACTTGAACCAAAACACCCAACATGTTAGGTTTGACGGCACGGTGGAGCAGTGGGTCGGYGCCCGGCCACGGACCCTTTCTGGGTGGAGTTTCCGTGAACTTCCTGTGAACTTGCGGAGGTTTTGACCCGCACTCCAGTTTGGTYATGCTCAGCTGTCCCTGTGAYGGACCTGCGACCTGTTCAAGATGTCCGCCCCGCCTCTTTGCACAGTGACTGCTGGASATGGACACCGCTGGTCCCCGGTGACCCTGAAAAGGAAAACGGCGGCTCACCTGTCTCTGCTCCCTCGGACAGCTCGGAGGCCGACACTCCCAGGAGGTCACACAGCTGCTGGGCTCCCTGCCTCTCCGGGTCGCTGGCACCGACTCCCACCCAGGAGAAGGAGCCGTCGGGGGTCACGAGAACGAAGACGTCGTTGGAGTTCAGGTTAGCCGCGGCCGCGTCAACCTGCAGGATCGAAGAAACTCTGTAAGCGCCGACACAAACAAACCTTTCACATTTTCTCAACAAAGAACTTCAAATCCAAGATTTTTTCACTTTTTCTTTCGGAGAACAGAACGGCTTCCTGACACCAAACAACCACCGTATCAATCCTCACTCAAACACGAGCAAATGGTGTTTGGGGACTATTTTCAGCAGCAGATTAATTCAGATCTAGAAGAATTATGTATTCTGCAGCAGAACGGCGCCCCCTCAGAATAAACTACAGTGTGTCTGTTGAYAACATGCCTCTCAGTGCAACACTAGTGCCTCACAAATGTCTTCCTAATCTGCTCGGAGGCGCAGAGGAATCAGTTCTCGGGCTTTTGGCTGAGCACACGACACTCGTTGGAAAGGTTTTTTGTTGGCGTCGGAGATGTATTTTCAGCGACTGTGATAAAAATACAAAATCCCCTCCAGTGTTGAAGTGTTTGCTCTCTTACCTCCACGGCTCTGGTGTGGCCCGCGGTGTTGGCGCGCACCTGGAAGAGGCGGGTCTCGGCGGGAGCAGACTGACCTCCCTCCCTGGACGTCCCTCCCTTGTACACCACCATGGGCTGCCCTCCGAACAGGCTCATCAGGTGGGCCGGCTCCTTCCCCTGYACCACTCTCACCTGGTTCACAAATATCAAAACACCAATTATTAACAACAACAAAAAAAAAGGCAGACAAGTCCCTCTGCCTCATCGAAAATGTTAGGRTGCAGTTCTGATAATGAACACAAGGTGGCAGCAATGTTAAACACGTTAAACCTGATGTTCGGGTGTTTTTGTTTTCGATATGTGGAGCTGCAGTCAGTCAACAACTCTGATTCTAATTCATGAGAAGATGGAGGAAAGATAAATATTTACAGATGAGTTTGTAAAATCAGAGAGGAAAAAAAAACCTGTTTATAGCAGGAAATTTAACAAATAAAACCGACACAATAGCTTCTGTTCTCTGGTTTGATCAAATATTTGACACAGGTTTGCAGCTCGTCGCTGCTGTTGACAGAACTTCCTGTTTGGTGCCGTCTTTCTGTTAGATCCAGACATGCTGTCAGGAAGGAATAAAAATGTGTCCAAACCAAAGAAATAAAAACGATAAGAAGATATTTGCTGACTGAAGAAGTAATTTTCCCAAAATCCAAAGTAAAACGACAAAACTGAGATGTTCTTATAAAAAAAGTGACATTTTATGGAAGAGCTGTTATCTCATTAAAACACAAGGGTAAATCTATAGATTTTAAAACCGCTTCTGTCTATAAATAAATGAATAAATGGCTGCACAGATGCAGAGTCATGCAGCAGCAAAAGCTCAATGTGAACATGATGGTTGTAGATGCAAAGCAAGGACATGCCAAATAAAATAAAGACTCAAATGAGTGCAGAGTCTCTGGAACTTCGTAAAGATTTTGCATTTTTTTTAACAATCCCTTGCGGGCTCAGTCATTGTCGTTTTAGCTCAGAGTTTGGAAACAGGAGACAAACAGGACAAATGAGAAGCAGGGAAYGGGAGGGGAAATACCTGAGTGGTTATAGGAGCACCAACAACCTGAGGAGCCAGAAAGGACCAGCAACCGAGGAGGAAAGAAGCAGCAGCGGGGCAACGATGAAGGAAAAGATGTGAAATAAAACAAAAAAGGAAAGGAGGCAGAGACTGAACTGAGTGAGCCAGGAGAGCAGATGAAATTAAGGAATGTAAGTTTAGGGAAAACAAAACGTAGATTAAGATGGTTTACCTGCACAGGACCTCCACCAAGCTCATCGTCCAGCTGGGCACTGAGAATTGCACAGGCCCCGATTTCATCCTGACTGGAGTCCATTCCCTGCCTGACAAAATTTATTAGATTTCAGTTTCCTACAAGTGACGCCTCAGCAAATCAAACCTCTTGTTCTGGTAGAAATATTTGGATTTTTATCCAAGGAAGGTTGCAGTTCTCACTGCCTCGTTTTTACCAAACTTGGGGTCATTCTCAATAATCCAGGTCAAAACGTCTAACAACCTCTGGACGGGTTCTTCTTTGTCGAAACTTTTATAATTTAATTTAACCAGTCAGACCATTAAGAACAAATTATTTACAACACTGACATGTTTCAGATTGATAGGGAGGAATGTTGGTTCAAAAGTGGAGTAAATGTAGCCATCTTTGTGAAAAGAAGCATCTGCAGCGGACCGATTGACCACCTCTTACAATGCTGCTTTTGTGAGTATCCCTCAGCCATTTGTGAACAATAAGCAACCATCAGCCTAACAATTGATAGTTAGGCTGATGGTCCTTGTTTCACACATGAGCAATAGTTTTGGGTGTCATCAGCAAACAGGTTGATCCACTCAAAATAAAGCTGTTATTARGGGGTATCCCTCAGACCTTTGTGAACAATAAGCAACCATCAGCCTAACAATTGATAGTTAGGCTGATGGTCCTTGTTTCACACATGAAAAATAGTTTTGGGTGTCATCAGCAAACAGGTTGATCCACTCAAAATAAAGCTGTTATTAGGGGTATCCCTCAGATCTTTGTGAACAATAAGCAAACGTCAGGGCATTAATGATCAGTCGTTAGGCTGATGGTCCTCGTTTTGCATGTGAACAACTAGTTTTCATCTGCAAACTGGTTGATCCACTACGTGAAGGCACTGCTTATAAGGCTGAGTTTTCCTGCAGCTCCTCAGACTGAAGAAGGCTTTTGTAAACGAAATGTGACGTTCAACAAAGAAGAACCCGTCCAGAGGACCTGACTCGAGGTTGTTTTCTCACCACATGTAGATGATGTGTCCTTGACGTCCTCCGTGACGGTAGTTGTACAGGATGATGTAACTGTCTCCTCCGTAGAACTGTCCATAAGTGGATGGATCCACTGGGACCTTGTCAGACGCCTCAATGCGCCAAATCTGTGGCAGTCAGGAAAACGAAACATCACACCACTGAATCAAGACCAGTGTTTTTCCACGATCTGTCTGAGGCATAATCCACTCACCTGTTTCTCTCCACTGCCGTCATCCACCATGCCGTGCTGAGCTGCCATGGAGGGGGAGTCGTGGAGGCTGGCAGCGTCGAAGGGCACCTTCTCGATCTTGGCGATGCTGTTGGCGATGTAGGCCACGCCCAGGCCCTCCGTCTGGTCTTTGTCACGCCAGTTCTTGAAGAACTGCTTGAAGAGCGGCGTTTCGCCCGTCTCCGGCAGAATCTGCACCGACGTGTGTTTGGGGTAACCCATCTTCTTGATGAACTCGTCGGCTGCCTTCATCGCTGCCTTTCGCTCATCCATGTTGGCATCTTTGCCTGAAGAGAAAAGATAATCATTTCAGTCTTTTTGAATTTTTTTTTTTCACAGCCACGTCTCCAGTGTGCACCGACCTTTCCAGACAAAAATTTTGCCATCTGAGCCGTGATCCAGGATGAAGCAGTCGCCGGACTCCAGAGCACTCTGGGCAAACGGGTTCTCTGCTGCCACCAGAGCAATGGTCATGCCTCCACTGGCATTGGATACCTGCAGGAGTGAAAACAGAGGCAGCTTRATAATATATAATAATAGAACTATTCATTCACAATATTTTGGGTAACAACTTGAAAATAAAACCCTTTTATCAAGTAACTTATTGCAGATGATACTGCAAACATACAGATAAGGAAGCGGCACACGGTCCTGGTTAATTTTTTACATGATTTACAGAATGAGATGAGTCAAACAGTTAATAATCAGAACATGTGGGTTTTATTACTCATTCAATCATAAAACAGGAAGATCTTGTAAAACGAATAGAAAAAGTGAGTTACTGTATATTAGTTCTCGTCTATGCAGACGACGCTCAGCTGTACATGCCAATAAAAATCTCAGATTCTAGATGATTTCCTAATGTCACAACTTTTTATTACTTTTGAGTTGTTCAACTAAAGCAGATATGTGTGAACTAAGCAAAAATGTATATAATTAAAGAAAAGGTATCTCTAAGAAGATTTTAAGGTTGTGTAAATGGTGAGAAATCTACAAAAGAGGATTAGGGCCACTGAGAAAAAAATCAGAATTCTGAGTTTAAAGGAGACATATGATGCGTTTAAATCCTTCAGTTGGGTCTTTATAAAAAGGAACTGCAATGCTTTGGTCTGAATTCCTCCTCATTTTAACTTTACCAGCTTCTCTTTCACCAATTTTCTGCTGTGTGTCTCAAAGCAGCTGATTTTGTTGCTGTTCCTTTAAGACAATTCAAGCCCCGCCCCCCTACGGCTTCCAGACCGGTCCACTCGCAAAAGATGTCTGGCCCAGAACCAGAGGAAAAATAAGACCAGGAAATTGTAAGTCCAGGCCTTATTTGGCAATTTAGTCGCAAATCATTTGACGTAATAGACTTAGAAAACATTAAGAATACAGAAAACTGAACAGGTTGAAAATTTTGACCCAAGCAGAATATAAAGATAATTTTGCTGCTCAGGAAGAGAATAAATTCAAATTATTTTCCTCCTAGAGACTCCAAGTCCACAACAAAATGTATTTAACAGCTAAAAAAGTGGATTTTACATGAGATGTCCTCTTTAAGACATAATTCTGACTTTGTTTACGAATGAGGATTAGGGACACTGAAAAGAAAAGAGAATTCTGARATTAAAGTCAGAATTTTATTGAATTTTTTCCAGTGGYCCTAATCCTCTTTCTTTAAAATCAGAATATCTGTTTAATACATTCGTTTGTCTTGCTTTTATTGTCTGCCACAAGTTGAAAAATATCCAGGCTGTTAAACGTAACCCTTGCTTCTTTAAACACATTCATTCGGATCTGCTCTACCTTGTAGAGTTTCGCCCTCTTCCTGTTCGAAGCATCGGCTTGGACGTCGTCGGAGGCTCCGGGAGGCAGGTCTGGTTTGGGACCTAAAACCTGCAAGCAGAGGCGATGATTTAATAAAAGTCTCAGTTTGGGAGTTGATTGATTTAATTTTATATTTTCTTTCTTCCGGTTCGCCGGTCTCACCTCCAACATCTTCTCCCTCTCCGCCCCCTCGTCGCAGACGTACACCCGGGCCCTCCCGCTGCGCTCGTTGTCACGGATCCCCTTGGCGACCTGAGTGGCCTTCAGCTTCTCGAAGCGGTTGCTCTGCGAGCCGCACCACTGATAAATCTCCTGTGGACGGGGAGGAAGAGGAGCAGATGGCTAATTAAACTGCAGCGGGTGTAGAAGCTAATTAACGGAGCTGAAGACGCGTTGCTGTTTGACGATGACACGTCGTTGTCTGACTCACATCTCCCAGGTCCAGGATGAAGCAGTCCCCCTGGTTGAAGCTGTCCCAGCTGACCGCCACCTCCGTGGCCCTCACAACGCGACGACCTTTGATCTGCAGCACGCGCTGCACCGACACCTCGTTGGTGACGACGTGCTTGAACCCAGACGCCACGCCTCCTTTCTGCAACGTGAACGTCCCGTTGTCAGCGAGGGTGACGTCAGAAGGGATTAAAACATTAATAATGGTCTTACCATGTATTTGATCCCAGACTTGAAGTAGCCCAGAAAGGTTTTCGACTCGTGTCCTTGCACCTCACGGTACTGGATGGGTTTCCCCCCCAGGAAGTCGTCCATTTGGACTGTAAAGATGGCAGCTGATCCGCTCTCATCCTGGGAGCAGAAGTCACCTGTGCAGAGGTAAGTAAGGTATTCTAGTAATCCTTAGCAGGTGGAAGCRAGTCTGGAGAGGTTGAGGTTTAGAGAAGGATGATGTAATGAGGAGGTAGAGGCATCTAAGCAGAGTCTAGATTTTAAATTTTTTGTTGACCCAATAATCTATGTGCAGTGGATCCATCTCTGAGAGAAAACACGAGGTCAGCAGAATCAAATCAGGCCCTTTGTCCTTTTTTATTGGTCAGTCAAGCAGATTTAAAGGAAACTAAAACAGAGRGGCTATACCAGGGATATTCAAATAAATTGCTCCGCTGCCACAGTTAATGCTCAGGAGCCAAACATCCAGCATTTAAAGTCATTATGTGTCACATCTGATGGAGCTACGGTCTGGTCCCAGACTCACCAAACGACACTCAAACCACTGGAAAGTCTTTACAATCAGGCCTTAAAGGTTTTATGTCAAAAGCCAATCAGATTTCATCATTGCAATATTTTAGCCAAATTCGGTATTTTAGACTTTTCCAATTTTCTTCAAATGCTTAAATGGATTTTCACCCGAACCATTAAGTAGTTGTATACAGGAACTGCAGGGCTACAGYAGATCTACCAGGGCAGCCTCAACTGTAAAGTCCCTTTTTGTTGAACCACTTTTGCTCAAAGTACTTCGTTTGGAATTCACTTCCTGTTAGTTTAAAGTCTGTGACCAGGTTCGACATGTTTAAAAAACAAACTAAACTCTGTTTAAAATGTTTCATGTCTTAAAGTCTGATCATACTTTTTGTTTTATTTATGTTTATAATGTTTTATTGTATGCTGTAGTGTCTTTAATTTGTGTGTATGACTGTTTATATGATTAATTTTACTTAAAAAATTTATACTTTTTAGGCACTGTTTAGATATACTGTTTATAAAATTCCATCTAGGGACAAGTGCTGCAAATTAATTCATGCTATTAGCACCATGATACAAGCATGGGACTGCTGTTTTATTCAGTCTGTCTATGTTGTTGTGTGTCTGTCCTTATCAAATAAACTTAACAATAATAATAATGTAACTAAACCAAGTATTACAAAGATCTGTTACCTTTGAAATAGTTTATTTTTGCTGCATTTAATCATGGATATAACTTACAGAACCCTATGGAATAAAAGTAGTGATAGTAAAACAATATCAAAAACTAAAATAACACATTATGCGTCCTATTTAACACAAATAATATTTTGACATCTCTGACTTGCCAACTTTTTTAAACTAATTTTATTGTATTTTCAACTGCTTGTAGTTTTAACTGTCTTGGATGGTCATTGAAATGGTTTTTACCAGCTTCTAGCCAAGATTCTGATATTTCTGTAGACACCAAACACATCTATGTTTAACTAAAAGAACTCTGTAATTAAAGTAGAAAACCAAGGGTTTGGAGATGAATGAACGAATTGGCGGGCCGAACTTTGGTCACTTGTTGAACAACACTGGGCAATAAGATGGAACAAAGAAAGTTATATTCAACCAAAAACATACTGAGCACTAAAATTCAACAACTCCTTCATGATTATTTAAACCTGTAAAGTTTTATTACATTTTACTATCAGCCTGAATTAAGCAACTGAAATTGAACATATTTCTGCTTTTACTGTAATAAATGACCCTAATGTGTCACCTGTCCCTGACGGTAAAACTGTGGATGATAGATGTACRGAAAAGAACTTACATAGAAAAGAAAAATACTACTTTAATGTCGRTTAAAGTATCGACAAAGCAACAAAGAGAACAGACAGAACTGAACTTTAAAAATTTCCATAATAGGCCCTAAAATGAAACTTGTGGGGTTTTTTTTGTTGCTCACCGAGCCAGAAGTGGAGGTCGTACTGCAGGTTTCCAGAGCGCTGCTTGATGGTGTTGAGGATGAGGTAGGCGTCTCCGGTGTAAAACCCTCCGTGCAGGTTCTCGGGAACGGGCACCAGGTCGAAGTTCTCCACCCTCCACACCTGGAGGCCCGGCTTCTGACCGGCCCGCTCGAACTCTGGGTGCTGCGCTGCCATCCTGCCTGCAGAGAAACGTAGAAAGCTTTTTGTTTTAAAATATAAATCTTCTGGATGGGAGACAGGAGGGGGGCCGGGGCCGGGGACGCCCTAGTCATGAGCTCTGGGAAACACAAAGCCACTCCCTTTAGGGCTCAGCTGTTGTCATGGAGGCAAAGATCAAATGTGGAGTTCTGGTTAGTTATTAATACACATGAGAGTGAATCACCACCGTGAGTCGGGTATTTCCTTCTTTAGGCAGCCAGAGGAAATCCTGTGAGCTGTTACTGATGGTTACAAATAAAAACAGACTTTTTATTTTGACAGTTGAGTCTAACTTCAGTACAGTGGTATAAAAGCTAGTAAAGCTAYGTGACTCCACCTTATTGAGGCATCTGGGGGTGTATTACCTCCCAATAGGGCCTACCAAGGCAGATTGATTCTGGGTGACAAGTGAGACAAAGAGCAAAACAGCACAAAACTCAGTGTCCATCACCCAGACCTGGATTACCAGGGCCCCATACTGAAGCTAGGCCTGGGGGAGGGACTCAGTGGTGAAAAACCTGGTGATCATGGGGTCCAGTCAGTCGATTCACGTCTCATCCTCCACTCTGTTGGCAGATCGTCGGCAGGCGTCTTCGGTTTTATCGTCGCGGCTCTATTTATCGTGCGCTAATAAGTTCTCCTAAAACAGATAAAAAGGTTTGCGCCTCTCTCCAGGGGGGGTTTGCAAGTTCYGTCTTGGCTCAGTCGATCCACGGTCATTATCTCTCGAGCTCAGCTTGAACCGGGGTGGATCCAAACACCAYGCAGGAACTGGAAATRGAGACACATTTGGCCGAGGTTGAATAGATGAGAAGCGATTAAAGGCACACCAATGGAGTTGGGGCTTCAGGTTCAGCTTCCTGTTGGTGAACCGCAGACTMGATCTAGTGAGGCTCACCTACGTGTACAGCATAGGTTCTGGAGTCAATCCCATTSAAACAGTGAGAGGTGCCAGGCTGGYGTGGGCCTCCTTATCGYCTCRTAACTCGAAGCTTGTATGTTTGAGTTTTCCCCAATAGATGAGATGGTAACTTCCCTGAATGCTGTTGCCAATCCGCCAAACTTTGGGGGACTCGGATGTGATTGGGGATCTCTCTGATCTGAACCCAAATRGTGTTCCATTGTTGGACTTCKGTTCTGGTCACGGTTTGTCCCTAAGTTGGCGTGGCGGCATGGGACACCCTYGGCCAAAAACTCATGATAGACTTTGAGTTTAAACATTTTTTTCCAAGTGCARCACAGCTTGATTTCTCTGAATGCCACCTTTTTATATTCCTTATTTTAGCCATTATTCAGTTACAAGCTCCTCGTGGCAAATCTCAAGTTTAGGTGTTACGAAATGAAGGATCACACAGTTCCAATATGAATACAGGCCTCAGTTTTCCACAGGAATGCCGTCCAAATTGGACGAACAGCCGTCCACACTTTGGCAAGAGTGGCGGATTGTTTCAGTCAGCTGTCTGCCCACAGTCACGGCAGGAATCTGCTCCCAACCCTGGAAGAAGGAAGTGGCTTCGAATCCACCCAATGTAACCCAACCAGAGGAGAGATTCCCGTTTCCCTTTTTGTTCTGCAGTTTCTGTCCAGCGTTTTGTAGCTGTTTGAACATTCAACATGGAAAAAGTATGCAGGTTTATTTTAGCAACAACTCCTTTTAAAGTCAAATATTTCCATTTTTTCCTTTATTATTTTGGTCACAACTTGTCTGAGACAGTCGATGAATCAGATCTAAGTAACCATGACATTATAGAGTCATCAGTATGCAGGATATTTATTCAAGTTTGAACATTTTTACTGAAACAGAAGACAYGAGGTTAAAAACTGGAATAACTGTGACTAAATCAGGGCAAATATAGTACAGTTGAAGTCTGGAAACAAATAAAATCAACTATGAACCACTAAAAGACCCTCTGTAGCTTGAACAGTTGGATCAGCTCAGTCAACACGGTCCTGCATTTTTGTGGTTCTGTMTCCACACAGCAGAYAKGTGTGGGCCAGATCTGGTGTCAAGCTGGCACTGCTGGCATGGAAAGTGGTTTGTCAATCAAATGTGGGCCAGGTCTGGCATAGATGCCACAACTGACCAAATTGTTGTTTGGTTTACATGGCTGAATTCCAACAGTGCCACAACAGGCCTGGTTGTGGTTTGGTTTACCCTATGTGGCCCAAATCTATCAGTGCCACAACTGGCTCAGAAGTGGTTTGGTTGGTTGTATGTGGCMCAAATCTGTCAATGTCACAACTGGCCCMGCTGTGSTTTGGTTTACATGGCCCATATCTATCAATGTCACAAATAGCATGGTTGTAGTTTGGTTTATGTGGCCCAAATCTGTCAATGTCACAMMTGGCCCATGTGTAGTTTGGTTTACTGTATGTGCTAGAATSTGTCAGTGCCACAACTGGCTCAGAAGTGGTTTGGTTGGTTGTATGTGGCCCATATATATCAATGTCACAAATAGCATGGTTGTAGTTTGGTTTATGTGGCCCARATCTGTCAGTGCCACAATTGGCCCAGTTGTGGTTTGGCTTACTTGGTCCAGATTTGACAATGCTACAAGAGGCCCCAGTTGTGGTTTGTTTACATGGCCCAAATCTGTCAATGCCACAACTGGATTGTGTGTAGTTTGGTTTACTGTATGTGCTAGAATCTGTCAATGTCACAACTGGCCCAGGTGTGGTTTGGTTTACTGTATGTGACCCAAATCTATTGCCACAACTGGTCCAAAGGTGGTCTTGTTGTCTGTAAGTGGCACAAATCTCTCAATGTCCGAAATGACCTGGTTGTGGTTTAGTTTATATGGTTCTGGCCCATGCATGGATCACCTCTGGCTAACCACATCTGGGCCACCAGTAGTATCTGGGCCGGGTGTTAAGAGTATTCAGTGAGTTGCTTGGGCCAGAACTGGGCCAGACAGGCTTTGCTGTGTGTAGTATATTGTTGGATGAAGTGAGTCAAGGGGGCGGGGTCTGTTTGGATCTGAACCCTCTCAGCCGTGAGCGTAAATAGAACAGGTCACATGATTACTGGTCTGAGATTCCTCACAGACTCGCTGTCTGCTCGCTGCTCTGCTGAGTGGGTTTATCCTCTGGCCCACTCGCCACCCCGTCCTCAGCTGGCAAACACTGCGGGCCGCTCTAACCTCACATATTTCCTCCCCTCCCCCACTCCTCACTCCGTTGTGTCCGCCCCTCGCTCGAGGCCTCGACTCAGAACGAGTCCCTGCAGATCCTCACCTCACCGTTAACATTCATCTGCCCTGAAAACAAACTCAAAATCCGATTATTTATCTGTGAAACCTGGACTCCTGCGCCTCAAAAGCTCGTCTGTTCTGAGTTTCCATCCCCCCACAGCTTTAAGAGTCCTCCTTCAGGATCAGGAGGGAGGGGGGGCAGTTTTTTGATGACTCATTTTCTCCATGCATGCCACTCTCAGCTCGATCTGGACGCCCTGTGTGGATTTTAGACGTCCAAACTGCTTCCCTGATTACCGTTTACACGWTGAAAATGTCTGTTTACGGTTCCAYCAGCCGAGGTGGTTTGTGACGACATGAAGCATCAAGAGGAGTATTTTATAAAGACTGAGGTGTGGGCAGAGAGAGCCCAGCTGCTGTGAGGGGCGTGACATTAAACACTGACGTTAGTGGAAGTGAGGATTTGACTTTTCTTGGGATGTTTAATTTTCTTTAAGCGTCAGTTTGGAGAGAAACGAGCTGACAGATTTTATTTACCGACCTGTTCTCGTTCAAATAAACAKTCAGGAGCTGATTCAGACCCTAAAGACCTGAGAAGTCTAAACTTAAACTGCATTTGAGTTTAAACGGGTAGATTTGCACTGAAAATGAGACGCTAAACAAACAAAGCAACACAGTTCAGGGCAGGCAGAACTGAGGCGACAGAAAGTGGGTGTAGACACCAAACTTAACATTTCAGCTGATATTTGTGTTTCCGGATCAAATCATTTTAAMCCTCCTGCTGCCCTCAAGTCTAAATGACCCAGTCTCAGGTTCAAACGACCCACAAGGTCTCAGCCTTTAAAACTGAGAGCAGGAGGAGAGTTCTGGATCAATTTATGTCTTTAATTTTCCACCAAACGGCCTAGAAATCAGTGGTGAGCACAGCTAACCAAAAAAGTTAGCATCACAAACCACTAAATCTTAGCTTGGCTAAAACTAAACTACAAGAAAAATTAGAGGGCGCTAACATTAACTGCTAACAGCTAAATTGAAATAAAATTTGGAGGAAGCTAATGCTAACCGCTGAACTGAAAATAAAAAGTAGATAAAGCTAATGCTAACTGCTAAACGGAAAGAAAAATTAAAGGAAGCTAACGCCAGCCGCTAAGATGCAAGAAATATTAGAGGAAGCTAATGCTAACCGCTAAACTGAAAGAAAACTTAAGAGGAAGCTAACATTAACCACTAACCACTAAATTGAAAAGAAAAAGTAGATGATGCTAATGTTAACTGCTAAACAGAAAAAAAATTAAAGGAAGCTAATGTTAGCTGCGAAGCTGCAAAAAATATTAGAGGAAGCTAATGCTAACCATTAAATTAAAAGAAAAAATAAAGCTAATGCTAACTGCTAAACAAAAAGAAAAATTAAAAGAAGCTAACGCTAACAGCTAAAGTCCACCAGTCTTCCATTAGTCAAACTGATCAAAACCTGTTGTTAGTTATATTCTATTGGTTTAATTTGAAAGTGGGCGGGAACATCTGTGGCAAATTGGCCAATCCAAACCAGAGCTCTGTCTAAATTGKGCAACTTCCAGTTTAACCCTTTCAGAATAAAAGCATTTCTTTGCTCGAGTTTGAAGTTAGTCAGACTTTCTCTACCATAGTTTAGCAGCCTGATTTCTAACAARTAAAGAGAACATATCACTCCTGTTCTAGCATCTCTTCACTGGCTTCCTGTTCATTTCAGAATTCACTTTAAGATCTTCCTGTATGTCTTTAAATACCTAAACAACTCCGCCCGTTTCTCACCGTGTATCATATGTTCTGTGTGTACTGTAAATATAAACGCTCCATATTTTTATCTGTATTTTGACTATGTCCTGTTGTGTCTGTCTACTGTACAGCACTTTGTTTGGCCTTGTGCTGTTTTAAAGTGCTTTATAAATAAAAGTGGTATGGTATATTTTATATGTAGTCAGTTTTTGTATTTGTTACTTGTAAACATTATTTTTGACGCTCTTAGTTTGAAGTTTTGTTGCTAAAGATGCTACACAACACATCCAGCACTGCTTGTAAGAGCAGATAGATTTTATTTAATTCTTTAAAAATGGCATAAAAATAGAATTTTTACACTTTTAGTGGACTTAAAAGTAGTGGAAGTCAGTTTATTGGAAGCCAGTTGGTTAATSTGCTAAATGAGAAGCTAGAGATGCTGTTAATGGGTTAGCTGGAACTGTGACCCCACTAATTAAAGTGTTATAAAATACTGTTTCTTTACTTCCTTTTAGATAATCGCCTCAAAACTTTCAGCAGTTGTTTTGTCAACAGCTTCAGGCAGAAGTTAGGATGAAAATTCATCCGTTCAGTTTTATTGGTCAMCCTTGATAACATTGATTGTTGCTGCAGCTGCAGTTCTGTCTGACTCATCTTGCGGCCACACAGGATGCTGTGACCAACAACTTCCTTAAACAGCAAAACATTGTTTTCAATCATCTCCTTGACAACCAGAAATGCCCCTTAATACAGATTACAGAGGGGGGAAAAAGATGTTTGTAATAAAATAAATAAATAAAGCAGCTTGATTTCATAAAAACACAGTAAACGTTGCAGAGCAGAGGAATCACTCATCGGTTTTCACACGGTTTTCTTTCAGTTTCTGCTCCAAAAAGATAAMGGAAGTAGCTTTAAAGTCATTTCTAAAACATGTTTGTACAGAAAAGCTGCTCCAACTGAGCCGAGCTGCTCAGTTTATCTGTTCCTGTAATCTGTTTCTGCAGTCCAGACAGGAACTAAAAGGTCCTCAGATTACAGCTGGATAATCTGAGCTCCTCTACAGATAAGAAAAGTTGTGTGATTTACCTGAATGAGGAGGTTGATGAGGGACGAATGGAGGGATGGACGGGTCTGAGCCTTCAGCTGCAGACAAGAGAGGAGCTGCAGATCCGGACACTCCCTGAACACCTCCCCCTCCTCCTCTTCCTCACCCAGAGAGGAGGAGGAGGGAGACATCTATCGACCCTCTGATGTCTCCCTCCTTTGGAGGATTTGTTCTCTGAATCAGACACAAAACACATCAATAGTCAAAAGTTAAATAATAGTAAAATAATCAAAAGTTTTATTACTTTTTTTTTCTAACAGAATGAGTTAACTGTTGGTGTAAACACAGAGTCAGAAACTGGCCAATGAAAATGCGACAAACAGGTCACATGATCCACACAAGCCCCGCCCCTTTCAACATTCCTTTTACAGAAAAGTTCATTTTTCACTCAATTAATCCCAAACCTAAAATCTTAACCACCTTCATTTGTTAGTAAATAAGTATTTCCAACATATTTTATCACACATTCATCAAATACACAAAATAATAAAAATTTACAAAACAGAAAGAGGTGACATTTACCAGAAAGAAATATCAGAAAAGAATCCAGATTTATCAGGGTGAAAAATAAACTTCAAGCTTTAAAAATATTGTGATTTGTGTGTGAGTCAGGGTATTGGTATAAAGTTTTAAATCGTATTTACCCTAAAATAATTATTGTCATTTTTAAATGTGATTAGTTTTTGTGCTCCATGATGT
>NW_013952415.1:1669322-1671447 GCF_001266775.1 Austrofundulus limnaeus | reverse complement strand
GTAATACTTTCAGTTTAGAGAACACTAAATCAAATGAGATGATTCTTCTGTTTTTATCTGATTTAGAAGGAAAGTGGCCTGAATACATTTCTAAGTGGAACAGAGTTTTTGTCCATTCGAAGGCCCATCAGAGGACTGAGAGTCCAAGATAGTTCCTTGATAATTTGACTTGAGGTGACCCCTACATACTTTTATTTTTACTTTTTTTCAGTGAATTTGTGTCAACCGTGGCACAAAAACAGTACACCGATCAACGTGAAATTTGGCAGGACTGTAGATGAGTCCGATCTACACTGCGCTAAACAACGGTTTTACCATAGACCCCATATTTGAGGAGGGGGCTCCTTTCAAAGTGGGGGTGTCAGGATAGGCAAAAATGCNTGCTGGTTTCTTCTTTAGATTGATCTTTTTATGTTCAGTGCCCTGAGACAACACATGTTGTGACTTAACSCTATATAAATAAACTGAAYTGAATTGAATTTAAGTTCAGCTGGGAAGAGGACCTGGGTCAGACCCAGAACTCCTCTTGAACTGAAACTACCTGAAGAAGAAACATGTTTTTGTTTCCTGTTTTCCACTTCCTGTTTTGGGGTTCCACCTGGTTCTTGTTCTACAGCCACAGATAATCTGAAGCCATCGGTTCTTCCTGCTTTCTGTTCCGTCGTGCTGCCTGGTTCTTCATCATTCTTTGGCTCCTGTTTTCAGAAGTCAGCAGCTTTTTCCTGTTTGTCTCGTTCAGTCTGCTTCAGGAAACAGAACACAATGTTTCGCATAATTTCTCCCGACTGTTGCCTCGTTGTTTTAGTTTCTAACATCCTGCAGAGCCACGCTGGAGAAGTCTAACCTGCATCAAAAGTTTAAAACTGCAGCTAATTAGTTTCATTAAGTGGCTAAAATGTGAACTGAAAAAAATAGACAATTTTTTTTGCAACAATGCAATGGTACTGAAGAGCTTTAAAGTAAAAAAAAATAACAATAAACGGTAAAAAAAAACTTAAGGAAGCAGAACAATAGAAACCTGAAGTAGCAAAAAGCTACGCAAAAGTTGCAAAATGATARCTAAGACCTAAAGTTAGCACAAGTTTAAAGTTGCAAAAGACTAGCTAAATAAAACTAAAAGTGGTTAAAAGCATAAATGAGCTAAATGMTATACAGCCAAAAGTACCAAAAGGCAAGCTTAAAGGTAAAAGCAGCTAAATTATTACTAAAACAGCTAACTGTTACTGAAAACCTTAAAATAGCAAAAATGTTGGCTAAACGATAGCTAGATGCAAAAAGTAACAAAAAACTGGCTAAATGTTAAATTTATTAAAGAGCTAGCTTAAAGGGACTTCAGATTTAGGTCAAAGCTAAAATGAGCCAAAAGTACCAAAAAGCTATCTAATAGCTAAAAGTATTAAAGTTATAGCTTAAAACAGCAATGTTTTACTTAAAACCTTAAAGTAGCAAGAAGTTGGCTAAAAGCTAATCATAGATATGAGCGAAAAGTAGCAAAAGTTTGGCTAAAGTTGAAAAGTAGCTATAAGCAAAAAGTAAAGGGTTGTAAGGAAAAATAACAAAAGCARCTTCTAGCAAAACTTCTAGCTACAGGTAATAATACATTTTTTAGCTGCTACATAAATGCAGAAATTAATTAATAAATCACTGTCAGGACACTGACCAGTCACTGACGAGTCACTGTCAGGACACTGACAGGTCACTGACAGGACACTGACCAGTCACTGAAGAGTCACTGTCAGGTCACTGACAGGTTACTGACAGGACACTGTCAGGTCACTGTCAGGTCACTGACAGGTCACTGTCAGGTCACTGTCAGGACACTGACAGGTCACTGTCAGGACACTGACCAGTCACTGACGAGTCACTGTCAGGACACTGACAGGTCACTGTCAGGTCACTGACAGGTCACTGTCAGGACACTGACCAGTCACTGACGAGTCACTGTCAGGACACTGACAGGTCACTGACAGGTTACTGACAGGACACTGTCAGGTCACTGTCAGGTCACTGTCAGGACACTGACAGGACACTGACAGGTCACTGACGAGTCACTGTCAGGACACTGACAGGTCACTGACAGGTTACTGACAGGACACTGTCAGGTCACTGTCAGGTCACTGACAGG
>NW_013952415.1:1660024-1668107 GCF_001266775.1 Austrofundulus limnaeus | reverse complement strand
GTCACTGTCGGGTCACGGTCGGGTCACTGTCGGGTCACTGATGAGTCACTGACGGGACACTGTCAGGTCACTGATGGGTCACTGTCAGGTCACTGACGAGTCACCTGTTCATCCTGATCCAAGGAAATGTTTGAAATAAAAGTTTTGTTGTTTTTTTGTTTTAAAATCTATAAAACAGAATTTTGTCGTTTAGATCTGAAGAGTGTTTCTGCCTTTCGATGGAGGCTGTTTTTGACGCGTCGTCATGTCTTTTTGAAAACTTGGACCCACCGGGACTGTCTCCTGTTCCTCAAGTCAGAACCGCTCCTGCTGGTTTCACTTGAACTGGTTCTGAAGATCTGAAAAAATGAAAGTCAAATCGGAGGACGTTGATAATATGATCATTTTATCATCTGGAAAAATATTTGATCCCTGAAGTGCTACAGCTAGCTGCTGCTGCTTATTAATACTCAGAACTAAACCTATAAATCAAAATAAATAACCAAAACGGTTAAGTTWGTTCATTATAAACCAGTATCTATTTAAATTTTCTTTCTCTTTATATCTTTTATGTTCTTCCCAATTCAATATGGTCACARTTAGTGCTCTTTATCAAACACAACGTTTGTTACAAATCAGTCAAATTCACAGATGTTGAGCTGCAGTTTGGTGTTGTAGCTACAAGCTGAGAGTTGAAGGTGTGGGTGATGTGCACTCTGTCARATACTTCAAAGCCTTCAAATATTTTTAATATTTTAAGGATGTCTGCATGCTGATTAATGTCTGTGAATGGTCATAAATTTAACTGTTTTTCTGCAAAAGTTKATGGAAATTAGTTAGAAGTGCAGGGGGTGGATTTTCTGTGTTTTAAAATAAAAGATTTCCGTTTAGGGAAGACATCAAAAGACCTAAAAAACTGTTTTAAATGAATGTGACCCCCAGCATCATCCGTGCCGGCCGGAAAAGGCCCGCGGGCCGCCACATGATGCTCACTAATTAATATGTAAGAAATATTTCCGTGTAGGCGGYAGTTTGGGAAAACTTTCCCTCTCAGTTTTATGTTGGGGAGCGGGTGTGGCGCGTAAAGGTGTCTCCAACGCGTCATGACGCACGGCTSTGCCTGATCCTCGTCGTTTGATGCCGAGCAGGACAGTCTTCTTCAGACACTCTGGAGTCACCGAGGACATGATGTCGGCTTGGACCGCAGCGGTTGTTGGACTGGGAGTGACGCTGATGCTCCTGACGCACAGCGCGGACCCGGTCCAGCTGACCCGGGAGGAGGACTGCGCAGCCGCGTGGCTCGGCGCCGCAGCGCAGCGGCTCGTCCTCTGCGTCGCGGCCGGGCTGTCCCTCCTGGCCGCCGGCTGGCTGTACCGGCTGCTCTTCGGTCCCCTGGAGCTGCGCCGAACCCCGGACGACGTCGGCTACATCGCAGAGGCCGGCCGCTCCAGGGCGCAGGCGGCGAACGAGGTGCGCCGCAGGAGGAGGGTGGGAGACCTGCCCCCGGTCTACCCCAACGGATGGTACCGGGTCCTGAACTCCCACAGTCTGAATAGAGGGGAGGTGAAAGATGTTTCCGTTCTTGGTAAGACCCATTTGCACATTCAAAGCGTTTTAGTTTAAACCTTTCACAAATACAACTAATTAGGCTTTTATTTTGTAAGTTTTGAAGTCAAACTGCAGCGTCAGGTGTGAAGGAACAGGCAAAACTGTCAACTCAGCAGTTTAAAATCAAGTGTGTCTACATTCTGAAACATTCATCTTCTTTTTGTCCCTGCAGCTAAAAGTCTGGAACAGTTCAGGTGCTGAACGTGAACTCTGATCCACATCAGCTCAGAAACTGAGAGTCTGCTTTTAAAGACGTTTTTGTCTCTTTTACTCACAAGTTTTAGCCTAAAATCTGTGAAAAMTGAGCTTTGCTGTGTTGGCTGTAGGGTTGGGCATAATCGTGTGCAATTAATCGCCAGAACAACATTAATCGGTTATTTTTTGGCTGGTTAATACAAGACTGGAGATTTCTCCAATCAGTCTGCTCGATGCTCCTCTGCTTCAAATATGACGAACATTTAAAGAAAAAAGTTCTTCAATGTAATTTTGACACAATTTGGAACAGATTTTTCCAAAAAGCAAATCTTTCCCACTAAACTGGTCATGTGACCAGGACATAAGGGTGTCCAGGGGATTAATTGTCAAACGAGTCGTTATTGGCTAAATACCACCAACCCCAGTTGGCTGACTTCCTGCGGCGGCCGCCTTGAACCGGTTGATCCCTGAAGTTAATTAGTTGAAGGTGTCAAATGTGACAAAGATAATTTGCACATTGTCTCTGTCAGATTCTTGTGACGCAGACAGAGATCTCATGTCACCAGGTTTAGCAGCACCTGTTTATCTTCTGCTCATGATCAGGATGAGATCTGAAGTAATCTCTCTCTGGAGTTGATCAAGTCTTGTCTGKACTTGTTGGTCCCAGGCTCCAGGACAGATGTTATTGTTCAGATAACGTCAGGACGGCCTCGACACACATCTTTCAGCCTCTGTTCTTATCACACGTCCTCATTTAATGTTKTCACAGTTTCTGTTGCCAAGAAATATGAGTTCAGTTCACTTGTTTGGTGAGATGCTGAGAAACGTTCACTGATTCATCCTCTGGGCCTGAAGAGACCACAGACCTGAGACCTGAGACCACAGACCTGAGACCTGAGACCTGGAGCTCAGGTTGGGTTTAGATCATTGATTCAGTTTAGTTACACAACAAGAGTCTTGACTTTGTTACAACATCCCGGTCTGCGCAGCACCTTGGCCACAGTGGGAATAAATGACTCCCTCTGAACAGGAAGGAGGCCCTGTGATGGACTTGCGACCTGTCCAGGGTGTACCCCGCCCCTCGCACTGTGGCTGCTGGATATGGGCACCAGTGACCCACGCAACCCTGAAAAGGAAGAAGCGTGTACAGAAAATGGATGGATGAACAGGAAGGAACCAGGACCAGGACCAGGATAGGCAGACGTAGTTTTTACAGCCATTGTCTATCATTTCTAATATTTATTGTTAATCCGTGCATGGCTCATTCTTTGTTTTGTGTTACTTTCAAAATAAAAACAACAAAAAGAGAACGAACCATGCACAAAAATCAAACAAACATGGTTCAGGTTTCCATGGTCCAGGTGTAGTTTCTCTGGTTCAAATGTGGTTTATTGTGGTCCAACTGTGATTTCTGTGGTCCAGGTGTGGCTTCTGTGGTCCAAATGTGGTTTATCATGGTCCATTTGTGGTTTATTGTGGTCCAGGTGTGGTTTCTCATAGCTCAGGTGTGGTTTTTATGTTCCAGGTGTAGTTTTTTGTGGTCTAGGTGTGATTTCTGTGGTCCAGGTGTGGTTTTGTATGATCCAGGTGTGGTTTTGTATGGTCCAGGTGTCGTTTTTTATGGTCCAGGTGTGACTTCTCTGGTCCAGGTGTGAGTTCTGTGGTCCAGGTGTGGTTTTCATGGTCCAGGCGTAGTTTTTCTGGTCCAGGTGTGGTTTATCATGGTCCAGATGTGGTTTATTGTTGGCCAGGTGTGGTTTTTGTGGCCCAGGTGTTTTTTAATGGTCCAGGTGTGGTTTATCATGGTCCAGGTGTGACTTCTTGTTGTCCAGGTGTGGTTTTTGTGGTACAAGTGTGGTTTGTATGGTCCAGGTGTGGTTTATCATGGTCCAGATGTGGTGTATTGTTGTCCAGGTGTGGTTTTTGTGGTCCAGGTGTTTTTTTAATGGTCCAGGTGTGGTTTATCATGGTCCAGGTGTGACTTCTTGTGGTCCAGTTGTGGTTTTTGTGGTCCAGGTTTTTTTTATATTCCAGGTGTGACTTCTTGTTGTCCAGGTGTGTTTTTATGGTTCAGGTGAGGTATTATGGTCCAGGTGTGGTTTTTATGGTCCAGGTGTGGTTTTATGGTCCAAGTGCGGTTTTTGTGGTCCAGATGTGGTTTATTGTGGTCCAGGTGTAGTATATTATGGTTCAGGTGTGACTTCTTGTTGTCCAGGTGTGGTTTTTGCGGTAAAGGTGTGGTTTTTGTCATCCATGTGKGGTATTTGTGGTCCAGGYGTGGTTTTTGTGGTGCAGCTGTGGTTTTTGTCATCCATGTGTGGTTTCTGTGGTCCAGTTGTGGTTTTGTATGGTCCAGGTGTGGTTTTGTATGGTCCAGGTGTGTTATCTCTGGTCCAAGTGTGACTTCTGTGGTCCAGGTGTGGTTTTTGTGGTACAGGTGTGGTTTTCATGGTCCTGGCATAGTTTTTCTGGTCTAGGTGTGGTTTCTCATGGTTCAGATGTGGTTTTGTATGGTCCAGGTGTGGTTTATCATGGTCCAGATGCGATTTATTGTTGTCCAGGTGTGGTTTTTGTGGTCCAGGTGTTTTTTAATAGTCCAGGTGTGGTTTATCATGGTCCAGGTGTGACGTCTTGTTGTCCANTTTATTGTTGTCCAGGTGTGGTTTTTGTGGTCCAGGTGTTTTTTAATAGTCCAGGTGTGGTTTATCATGGTCCAGGTGTGACGTCTTGTTGTCCAGGTGTGGTATTCTGTGGTCCAGGTGTGATTTCTGTGGTCCAGGTGCGGTTTCTTGTGGTCCAAATGTGGTTTATCAYGGTCCATTTGTGGTTTATTATGGTCCAGGTGTGGTTTCTCATAGCTCAGGTGTGGTTTTTATGTTCCAGGCGTAGATTTTGTGGTCTAGGTGTGGTTTCTGTGGTCTAGGTGTGGTTTCTGTGGTCCACATGTGGTTTTGTATGATCCAGGTGTGTTTTCTCTTGTCCAGGTGTGACGTCTGTGGTCCAGGTGTGGTTTTTGTGGTACAGGTGTGGTTTTCATGGTCCAGGCGTATTTTTTCTGGTCTAGGTGTGGTTTCTCATGGTTTAGATGTGGTTTTGTGGTCCAGGTGTGGTTTATCATGGTCCAGATGCGGTTTATTGTTGTCCAGGTGTGGTTTTTGTGGTCCAGGTGTGGTTTTTGTCATCCATGTGTGGTTTTTGTGGTCCAGGTGTGGTTTTTGTGGTGCAGGTGTGGTTTTTGTGGTCCAGGTGTGGTTTTTGTTGTCCAGGTGTGGTTTTTGTTGTCCAGGTGTGGTTTTTGTGGTCCATATGTGGTTTTTGTGGTCCAGGTGTGGTTTTTGTGGTCCAGGTGTGGTTTTTGTCATCCATGTGTGGTTTTTGTGGTCCAGGTGTGGTTTTTGTGGTCCAGGTGTGGTTCCAGTCATTGAACATTCTGAACTGTCACTTTAATTCGTCTCCTTCCAGTTTTATTTGTCATCAGGTTGATGGATTTGATTTATCTCTGATTGAATCCAGTCTTTYTTTCAGATTCTTGTTCCCATCATGCATTGCAGCAGGACCCTTTGATCTTTTTTGAGTTACTTTGAGTTTGAGTTCAAAAAGGATTTCAAAGAGGACGTGAGGCTTTCATGTTTCTGTCGAATCATAAAATAAAATCAACAAACAACCTGAAAATGAGAAGCTCTGACTGTCAAAGACCTGGAGCTGAGGATCATCAGGAACATTAGTTTTATTTAATAAGTTTTAAATATTAGAACAAGTATGACTTCAGGATTAGAACTCCGTTCTCTCAGTCAGGAGGCAGAAGGACTGCAGACAAATAAAACTTTATTTACCGAACAAAAACAAAATTAAATGTCTCCTCTACGGCAAGTCCAGATGTCCAAAAACCCAAAACAATGATGACAAAAACCCCAAAACGTTTCACAGATCAGTGCAAAGAAACAAAGATGCCAAACTGTCAGATAATAAATGAAACTCAGACTTAAATATACTGAAGGATAAAACATCAAACACAACCCAGGTGTGGAGAACAGCAGCTAAAAATGCACAAATAAAGCAGGAAGTAAATTAACGTTTTCAGACATCATTAAAAGATCAAATATGGGTCACATTTTCCAGCAATGTGAAAGTAGCTTTTAAAATCTGTTTCAGCTGCTGCCTGTTTTTRTCTTCTTATGATACCTTTAGCTTCGTCACTGTTGCTTTTAACTTTCAGTTTTGCAGATTTTAGCTTCTATTTAGCTTCTTTTGTGTTCTAGTTACAATTCTGTTATTTTTAGCTTAAAGCTAGCCTATTAGTTCTTTACAGTTTTACCGCTTTAACATTTTAGCTCATAGTTAAACTATTTTTAGGTTTTAGCTAACATTTTGCTGGTTTTTTTTTTTTGCTAGGTTTTAGAATTTTTTTAGATAGSTATTTGATAATTTTAGCTTCTAGCTAGCCTTTCATTACTTTAGCTCTTCTCTAGGCCTTTGCTACTTTYAGGTTGTAGGTGTCCTGTTTTACAAGATTTTTGCTTCTTTTTTAACTAGCTGCTTGATAATTTTAGCTTCTGTCTTGCCTTTTGTTACTACAGCTCTAGAGCCTAGCAAACATCTTGCTGCTTTTTGCCAGATATTTGATAGTTTTAGCTTCTAGCAAGGCTTTTGAYGTTTTAGCTAGCCATTTTTTACGTTAGCTTTTAGCTAGGCCTTTGCAATTTSTAGATTGTAGCTAACTTGTAGCATGTTTTGTTTTGCTAGATTTTGACTTTTAGCTTGCTCTTTGATACTTTTAACTTCTAATAAACCTTAATACTTTTAGTCTTTTGTTACTTAGCTCTTAGGCTTTTGCTTCTTATATATTTTAGCTAACATTTAGCTGTTTTTAGCAAGATTTTGACTTTTCGCTAGCATCCCACCAAACTAGATAAATTAAAATCCTAACAAGCCTTTTGATACGTTTATAGCTTCTAATAAGCCTTTTAATTCTTTAGCTAGTCTTTTGTTACTTTAGCTCTTAGCTAGCTAACATTTTGCTGCTTTTTGATAATACTTCATACTCTGAGCTTTTAGCTAACTTTGATAGTTTTTACTTTTTTCTTTTATATTTTTACACTTAGCTGTTAGTGTTTTTCTACATTTAGCTTTAAGCTAGTGTTTAGCCTTGTTTAGCTTGTTGTTTATTTTGAACATAGGTTGAATAAATAAACCTTTAGCCTGTTTTTTAACTGATTTAAGTTTGACATAAAGYTGTTTTCTCTCCTCGGCTTCTTCAGGCCAGCAGCTGGTGGTGTTTCGGGGACATGACGGGACGGCCTACATCCTGGACGCCTACTGTCCTCACCTGGGGGCCAACCTGGCGGTGGGGGGCCGTGTGATGGGAAACTGTATCGAATGCCCGTTCCATGGATGGCAGTTTCGAGGGGAGGATGGTAAATGTGAGAAGATTCCTTACACAGASAAAGGTACGACCTGACGAAGGCTTGGTCAGATGTACGGCAAACCCTTGATGCACATAATCTACTCCAAGCTAAAACTGGGATTCACTTTGCTCCCAGTGCCAGAGGTCGCCGCGGTGCGCTGCTGGCCCAGCTGTGAGGTGAACCAGCACATCCTGGTCTGGTTTCACTGCGATGGAGCAGAACCTGAGTGGGCCGTCCCAGAACAGGAGGAGATCACGAAAGGCCAGTGGGTCTACCGGGGCAGAACCGAGCATTTCGTCAGTTCTCACATACAGGTGGGCGTCGGGTCTTACCTGTGAAGGTTCTGAGTTCCTTTTTCAGTGACACATTTTTTAAATTAATTCTTCCTTGTAGGAGATTCCTGAAAACGCAGCAGATGTGACCCACCTGGGTCACCTGCACAWCCCGGGCTTCACCAGCGGCGCCGACCTGCGGTACCACTACAGCAGGCTGTGGGAGTTCATGCAACACAAATGGGAGGTAAACACTTCTGTTTGTTTGGACTTCAAACCCAACGGCGTGTTTTTGTCTAAACGAACCTTCCTGTGTCTCTGCGCCTCTCTCAGGCTGAGTGGGCTCCGGAACCAGAACCGAACCTTCACTGCTCTAAGATGCAGTTGAAACACTCSATGACTTTTTTTGGGTTCCACTGGAGTCTGTTGGATCTTCATGTCGAGGCCCGACAGGTGAAGACGTTTGGATTTAAACACTTTTTTTTAAAGTTTCCTAATTTGTTTTTGTTTTCAGAACCGTTGGACCCGATCAGGAGCACTTTTTTTAAAACCTTTTTGTTTCATTTTTTTAACTTTCGAAGACATAAAAACACTCAAAAGCGTAAAAACAAAGTTTAAAGTTTG
>NW_013952415.1:1657847-1659734 GCF_001266775.1 Austrofundulus limnaeus | reverse complement strand
AAATCGATACAGGGCTTTAGAATATCGATACAGTATCGGGAAATGAAATATCGCGATATTTCAGTGTATCGATATTTTCTTACACCCCTACTCTTAATAATATTATTATGCTTCAACACGCTCCGCTTCGTGAAAAGCATCAAAACAAGAAGCCGAAGCAGTTTTCCATCAACTCTAAAATTTTACAGGAGCTGYGTGTTTTCATCTGTTCTGAGCTGCACTTTACTCCCAACATGGCTGACTCATCGCTTTCAACATCTTTTTGTTTTCAGGAGTGAAAACGAGGAAAATGGAGGCTCTGAAGATGTTTGAGTCACTCTGAGACAAAAACACTGACAACAAAAAATCTTATCAGCTGAAACATCTAAGTCTTTATATTTTACTGTGTAGCAATTTCAGTAGTGTGAGTAATACACACAAATACTACACACTGCTGTCCTCACAGAGGGCTGTGTGGGCGGTTTGTGTGTTATGTGTGTGTGTTAGTTGTGTGTGGGCAGAAGCTGACACTCGAGCGTCTGTCCGTTCTGTGTGAATCTCCACAGAATGTTTCCGTTTTGTTGCCTCAAAGAGCTGCAGAATTATATTTTTTTAGTTTTTGATGTTTTTCGAGCCGTTCCAGCAGCAACACGAGCCTGGAGAGCAGATCTGTTTACTGAAGTCAGGATGAGTGAAGAGCTYCTTCTTCATGGAAACAACAGCTGCGACAGTTCAGCTCCAGCTGGAGAAAAACGGCTTAATTCAAACTTTTATTTGAGGTTTGATGATGAAAGAGACGTTTCTTCTTTTGTGTGACTGCAAGTCTTTAAAGTCTCCAGTATTCTCCTTGTATTCACTTTAATACAAAAAAAACTTTAAAAAAATGAATCTGAATGAGCCCCAAAGGAAACAGCTTCTGGATTCAAACCCAACATGATGGACGGTTACGTTTTCACAATTTATTTCCAGACTTCCTGTCTGTTCTGCCTCTAAACTTGATTTTTTAAAACTAAAATTAATAAATAAGTACAGCAAAAACTAATAGTTCAAAGCTAAAAGCTTAAATTAGTTGTTACGTAGCTAAACTTAGCCGTCGTTACAAGCCAAAAAAAGAAGCTTAGATTAGTACAACTTAAAATAACTAAAATCTACAATTTTCAAAAGCTAAAATCAAAAAACGGAACAGTTAAAATATAACTAACAGTTCTTGGCTAAAACCTGAAATGAGCAGATTTGCAGCTAAACTTAATGTAACAGTAGCTACAATTTGTACAATACTAAAAGTTAAGTTTTATAACAAAAGTTTAGTTAAGCTTAAAAGTAACAAAACTAAATCTAAAAATTAAAAACCACAGTAAAAAACTAAAAACTAAATCGTAGCTCAGAAGTAAAACTCTGATGGTGAAGTTAGCAAAACAAAAGCTAAAACGTAAAATGATGCTAAAAGTTAAAATAAGTCCGATAAAGACTAAAAGTTAAAATTTCTACAACAGTAATGCTAGAACTTGTTAAAAAAAGCTACAATTGGGTAAATATTGATTAACAAAACTGTTAAACACACCTGGCTGTAAAAACACCTGCTGGTAAAAACAGCCAGGTGTTCTAACACCTGGCGGTAGAACACCTGGTCGCAGAACACTGAGCATGAAACACCTAGCCAAAGAACACCTGGCCAAAACATTTGGTAGTTGAACACCTGGATGTGAAACATCTGGCTGTAAAAACACCTGAACATGAAACACCTGGCTAAAGAACACCTGACTGTAAAAACACCTGGTAACACATCTGACTGTTGAACATCTGAGCATGAAACATCTGGCGGTAGAACACCTGTTTGTTGAACACCTGGCTGTAAAAACACCTGGCTGTAAAAACAACTGAGCATGAAACACCTGGCTAAAGAACACC
>NW_013952415.1:1655532-1657211 GCF_001266775.1 Austrofundulus limnaeus | reverse complement strand
ATTTTTAATAGGAACTATGTGTTTTTATCGACACTTTAAACATTTTTAGGGAAAAAATCTTTATTGGGAAGCACTACGATAGCACTAAAATGATGGTTTGCCTTGTATACATGAAGAAAAGCATGTGTGTGCTTGTATATGAAGAACAGCTTTATGTATTTGAATGATAATGTCACTTTTTAGGCTTTATAGGAGATTCTGTAAATGTTGAAATTCTATATCCATCCCTTTCATTTTGCACTAGCTTGCCAAAGGCGGTTATTTTAAGTGTAATCAGTAGCTTGGACTACTATTTATAAGAATAAATAATGATAATTAGCATTGTGTTGCATTAGTTTGGTAATAAAAAAAGGCCTTTTTTTGGGGACTCGTCTGATCCTCTTTCCTGCAGCAGCAGTAGTCTTTCTCATTTCCAGCCTTGGAAGGGGTTGCATCAAAGGGCCAGGTTTTTACACCCAACCAGCTCTCGGTCTTTCGTGCAAAACCTTCCCCCATCGAGAGCTTTTGCCCGGAGGACCCGGAGTGAGCTGAAAGCTGCGATCAMGGCGGCCTGCCCGCAGGTCCCGGTTGGGYGCTAAAAACGGGCCGTTTCCCAGTTTTTCCCGGAGATGAGAAACCACCGCTGTTTCTGAGCTCATGTCCTCTCCTGAGTCACGGCACTGCACTGCACTTTACGCCGAACAGTCTCCCAAAACGAAACTCTAAAAAAATGTAGGCCAATTTACCAATGAGCTACCCCAACGACGTCACTTAAGACTTGCCGATTATCCCACAAATCTGTTTTTTTGTTAAAAGAAAAAGGCAATCTCCCCCACCCCCACATAGCCTCACTTATACCCATGCATGCTTACGTGTTGAAACCAGTGCTTTAGTTTGTTTGTACGGCCGTGTGAAGCACTTAAACTGAATGAAATGTAAAATAAATCCTGGTTCCGTATAGACGAGCWGGTTTTTCTGCACTTGTTTCGAAGCTGAGAATGTTACAATGACACACGGCATGCATCGACACACCAACACGCACACACAGGAGGAGAAGCTTGGTTTTCTTACATTTTTTTCAGTGAAGATGTTGCTTTAAGTTATCTTGTTTATACCGCTGTAAATAAAATATATTGACAAGTCCAACTAGTTTTGTGGGGTTGCTATTATTATCATATCAGCTGTGCCACAAGTCTTGGTTTTCTGTTGTCTGCCTCCTACATGTTCCTTATGTTAGGGTCATCCCTATGTTCCACAGAACATGTGTTTGTCCCGTGGTTAATGATAAATGTCAGGTTCTGTGAACATACTGTAGCTACCGGTAAACATAGATACMTGGGAACAAAGAGGCCAGTAAACATAGGTACCAATAAAGAGATACCTATGAACAAACTGTCTGGTAAACATAGGTACCAGTAAACAGGTTCCAGTAGACATAGGTACTGATAATCAGAGGTTTTAGTAAACATAGAGAAGGTCTGGAAAACTACGTACCAATAGACATACATACCGGTAAATATAGGTTCTAGTAAACAGGTACCTGGGAACAAAAAGGCTGTTAAACGTAGGTACCGGTAAACATAGGTACCTATAAACAAAGGGTCTGGTAAACTTACGTACCAGTAAACACAGATACCTGGGAACAGAGTGGCCAGTAAACATAAGTACTGGGGAACTTATGTACCAAGAAGCATGGAGTC
>NW_013952415.1:1651800-1654430 GCF_001266775.1 Austrofundulus limnaeus | reverse complement strand
CACTAACATCACTCCTTTGTAACAACTAAGGCAAAAATGGACGTGTCTTTAGGTTCTGGATGTAAAAACAATGAAGTCTCACTCCTGTTTATCTGAAAAGTGATACAAAGATCGTCTATTTACATAAGGACTCACTCAGAGATAAACAGCAGACATTTTAAAAAGTAAAAAAACTTGTAGCTTTTTCTTTTCTTGTCTGAAATAAAGTTGTAAAAATGCAGTAACACCAAGCAGCTGAAACTTCACTTTATACTTGAAGTGATCCAGTGTTTAATACAACTATTGGAAATCCAAGAGTTTAACCATCAAAAACCAAATTTAAATCATTTTCAGATCTTAACTTCATGTTAAATACTTTTATTTTAATATTTGACATCTGATCTGGTTCAGATTAAACACCAGGGTGATTTTTGCAAACTGTTTCTGCTCCAGTTTAGCCAATTCAGGGTTTTAGATAACTACATATGACTTTATGCTAACTAAATTTACCAGAAATTAAAATTCTCAATGAAACATTCAGATGCTGAGCCTCAGAAACTTAATGTCTGTCAAATGAGGGAAAAAAAACTTTTATTTAAGTTTCAAACAAAACATGCACTCTAAAAATGAAATGTTGGATTTACTTAACCATGTTATGTGACCTGGTTCCACTTAACTGAGTTGAGTAAATTCAAAGCAACATACTCATGTTCTTTGGTTAAAAAACTGGTATATTGCTTTGAATTTACTCAACTGTGTGGAACCAGTTAAGTGTGGAACTGGTTAAATGGAACCAGGTTACATAACATGGTTAAGTAAATCCAACATTTCATTTTTTACAGTGTGGGTACAGGATGGAACACAACATTACTTAAAACAGGCTGAAAGAACAGAAGTAAAAATGACATTTTAATGACCTTTTAAAGCGGTCACATTTGAACAATTTGAACCAGGCTGGAGGAGGTGAACAGAAACAAACCAAAACAACAACAAAGCAACACCTCCTAAAAAAAAAACACCTCGTCAGTACTCCTCTCCCTCCTCCTCCTCCACAGTGTCGCTCCCCACCTCCTCGTAGTCCTTCTCCAGTGCAGCCATGTCCTCCCGGGCCTCAGAGAACTCGCCCTCCTCCATGCCCTCTCCTACGTACCAGTGGACGAAGGCCCTCTTGGCGTACATCAGGTCAAACTTGTGGTCCAGACGGGCCCAGGCCTCTGCGATGGCCGTGGTGTTGCTCAGCATGCACACGGCCCTCTGGACCTTGGCCAGGTCTCCACCGGGGACCACGGTGGGGGGCTGGTAGTTGATGCCCACCTTGAAGCCAGTGGGACACCAGTCCACAAACTGGATGGAGCGTTTGGTCTTGATGCTGGCGATGGCGGCGTTGACGTCTTTNGCAGCTAAAAAGTTAGCGCAAACTAGCTAAATGCTAGCTAATAGTTAAAAGTAGGAWGAAGCTAGCTAAAAGTATTAGAATGGTAGTTAAATGAAGCATAAGGTCATACAATGAGTAGTAAAGCTAAATAAGCAGCACAAAGCTAGCAAAAACCATGTAAAGTAGCAACAGACTGGCTAGCTAGAAGGAACAGAAGCTAAAAGTCGGCTAAAATATTAGAATGGTAGCTGTGTAGCATATAGCCAGCTAAAAGTAGTAAAAGTAGCAAAAAGATAATTAAATTAGCGAAAACAATCATAATTTAAAAATACTACCTGCTTATATAATCAATGATATACTTATAACGGTCGTCTATTGAACAGGAGGTCTTACTCTGTTATTACCGGGATCAACTGAGTCTGTCAACAATCGTCTATTAACATAAAGTCTCACTACTCTTCACCATTAGTTTTGTTTTTCGTTTGGATGAATCAGAATTAGAATACTTTATTATTCCCAAGAAAGTATAGACACTCTGGAGAAAATCAAAATAAACACACTTTTAGACATATAATCAGTATAGAATAAAGCACAAATAAATTAAAAAAAATACGGTTCGGTGAAAAAGGTAAAACGAGCCGTTCAGAGATCGTTTATAAAGAAGAGGCCTCACTCCTGTTCCTTGCACTTCAAGCACTGTGTCGCCTTTCCGCTGAAAAGTGCTATAAATAAATCTTACCTTTGGTTTGATGTTACAATAGCTGGAGGGTCTTCACGTATTAGTAATATTGCAGATGATTGATTTGTTCATTTTGTTTACAACATATTAAGAAAATTAACGTTTTAATCTTTCTGGTTGTAATTTTATTCTCTTTTATTTGGCTTAAAATGTTCTCTGCAAGCTGAAGTGTCTTTAGGTTCTGGATGTAAAGACAATGAGGTCTCACTCCTGTTTATCTGAAAACTGATACAAAGACCGTCTACTTACATAAGGACTCACTCAGAGATAATTAACAGCAGACATTTTAAAAAGTAAAAAACTTGTTTTTTCATTGCTTGTCCAAAATAAAGTTGTATAAATGCAGTAACACCAAGCAGCTGAAACTTCACTTTATACTTGATGAAAAGTGATCCAGTGTTATGACAATTATTGGAAATCGAAGTGTTTGACCATCAAAAACCAAATTTAAATCATTTTCAGATTTTAATGACTTCATGTTAAATACTTGGATGATTTTAATAAATATTTGACATCTGATCTGATTCAGAACAAATC
>NW_013952415.1:1648562-1649789 GCF_001266775.1 Austrofundulus limnaeus | reverse complement strand
GACAGACGCTCCATCAGCAGGGAGGTGAAACCAGAACCGGTTCCTCCACCYAAGCTGTGGAAGACCAGGAAGCCCTGAAGACCGGTGCACTGGTCRGCCTGAGGACACAAGGGACAGGTGTTGAAGGAAACCTAGATCCAGACTATGTTACGCTGAATCAGCATTTTCAACTCACAGGTTCTCTGCAGACTCAAATGAAGCATAAACACTGACTGGCTCCTTGTATTTGCTGTTCTTCAAAAAGGCTGGTTCTTCTCTCACTTTTGACTTTAACTACATTCATATTAATTAATGAAACCAAACCAACCATTTTTAAATGAAGCCACACTGTATCATTAAAATCAAACATTTAGTTATCCCTATTTCTAAATGTCTCAAAAAATAAAAACCACTACAGACTGATGTCGCTCTTATTTTGAAAGGCAACCTGGAGCTCTTTAAGAGAAGTGGAAATAATGAATGAAGACTTCGGGTCGACACCGTCTGCGTCTTCATATAAACATATACCAGCAGCTAACCTGCCGGCTGTTATTATTTAATTACCATGCTAACAACAACAAGTTTGTAAAACTAAAATGTGTTGAAAATAAATATGAAAGTCTGATGCTAGGGTAGAAAGTAAGCTAATAATATAAAGAAACGCCGAAGCACTGATCATCAGAAAATAAAAGCGACATCAGTCTGTAGGGTTTATTTTTTGGAGACATAGGGAGAACTAAATGTTTGATTTTAGTGATACATTGTGGTTTCATTTAAAAAAAAAAAGGCAGTTTTTTTCTGCTAAAATTAATGTGAAAGTAGTTAGTCAAAAGTGAAAGAAAAATGAAACAGAAGAACCAAACTTTACAACGAGCCAATCAGTGTTTATGCTTCAGACACGCTTCCTTTGAGACTGCAGAGAACACCTTCTCCCTAATTGCTGCAGCGTGCGGGCAAGACAAAACATTATCTACATCAATTTACAAACCAGTTTGCGAATCCGGTCCAGAACAGGGTCGATGATCTCCTTTCCGATGGTGTAGTGACCCCGGGCGTAGTTGTTTGCAGCGTCTTCCTTACCGGTGATCAGCTGCTCCGGGTGGAACAGCTGGCGGTAGGTTCCAGTGCGCACCTCATCTACAGGAAAACACAACAGGAATTAAACACACAGGCAGCATTTAGCAGAAATAAGGCCAACCAGATGAGGGGTACCGATGACGGTGGGCTCCAAGTCCACAAAGATGGCTC
>NW_013952415.1:1646516-1648552 GCF_001266775.1 Austrofundulus limnaeus | reverse complement strand
ATATAAAGAAACGCCAAAGCACTGATCATCAGAAAATAAAAGCGACATCAGTCTGTAGTGGTTGTTTTTTTTTGAGACATAGGGAGAACTAAATGTTTGGTTTTAATGATACATTGTGGTTTCATAAAAAAAAGCAGTTTTTTCTGCTAAAATTAATGTGAAAGTAGTTAAAGAAAAATGAAACAGAAGAACCGAACTTTTAAAAAAAAAAAACAGAGCAAATACAAACGAGCCAATCAGTGTTTATGCTAGATAATTTACACACCAGTTTGCGGATGCGGTTCAGAACAGGGTCGATGATCTCCTTTCCGATGGTGTAGTGACCCCGGGCGTAGTTGTTCGCAGCGTCTTCCTTACCGGTGATCAGCTGCTCCGGGTGGAACAGCTGGCGGTAGGTTCCAGTGCGCACCTCATCTACGGAGAAAACACAACTAGAATTAACAACACAGGCAGCGTTTAGCAGAAATAAGACTAACTGGACGAGGGGGTACCGATGACGGTGGGCTCCAAGTCCACAAAGATGGCTCTGGGGAAGTGCCTCCCATCTCCGGTCTCACTAAAGAAGGTGTTGAAGGAATCATCCCCTCCTCTGAGGTGTGCGTCAGCAGGCATCAGGCCGTCGGGCTGGATGCCGTGCTCCAGGCAGTACAGCTCCCAGCAGGCATTTCCAATCTGGACACCAGCCTGGCCCACATGGACGGAGATGCATTCACGCTGCAGAGATAAAAATAAAAATGCAAGAAAAACTTTTTTTTTTCCTTTTCTAACCCCGACCTCTTTACTTTTATAAATATAATAATTAGGGTTTTAGCAATTTAACTGTTTAATGCCTTTAAGTTGCTTTTCTAAAGAATAACACAGATTATAGAATGTTTACAAATCACTGCATGTTCTACAGTTTGCATTTTAATCCTTGAACAGTTGAGTTCAGGTTTAAACAGCTTGAGCTCTTTTGGTTTTGATCAAAAGCGGATTTAAAAACGGCGCGCAAACAAAAAACGAAGCACAAACGAACTCCTTCGTAGGAGGCGAAGCGGAAATCGCGCTTCATGACCGCTCGGATATTTCCGGCGAGAGCCGAACCGGCAACCCGAAACGGCATTTCAAATTAACCGCCGAAACGGAAGTGGGTCGGTTAAAATACTACTAAATCGTTTTTTTAAACCGAAGGACATGAAAATGAAATAAATTTCATAAAACCTGGTTTATTTAGGCTTACAGTCTAACAAAATTCACGTCTTTGTTCACTAAATAGCTCCAAAACCGTGTTAACGTCGAAGAAAAACTAGAAAATACCATTTAAAACAGACGTTCTGCATTAAAAAAACAACTAATTTGACACGACGCAGTCGTCAATCCGCTTTTCTCCCAATTCGACAAATAAAATCATTTAGTCCTGAAATAATCATCCTTACCATTTTCTTGCGTTGCTTTTTTAGGTGATGGAACAAGAAAAACAGATTAGACTCTCGGTAGCTGGTAGCTTGACTCTCGAGGATCGAAGGTAAAAGGACCGCTTCTTCAACGTCGGTCTGTTTTATAAAAACGGACCGTACCATTATGACGTCACAAGAGGGGGGAGCAACGGGTCGGACTGTACCACTGTTTCACCTCAAATGGGGAACAGTTAGCTGTTTCAAAACAGAGAACATAGCTAGCTAACACAACTATCTAGCTAAAATGAGCGGAATGGTAGCTATAAGTAGCAAATGCTTAGCTTAAGCTAGCAAAAGTCTAATTAAAAGAAACTGGTAAAAAATTTACATAAAAATTATTAAACTAAGCAGCTAGCTAAAATATTAAAACTAACTGGCTAATAAACTAGCTAGTAGACGTAGCTAGTTAGTAAGGAAAGACTAGCTGGTAGCTAAATGTAACACAAGTTAAAAGTAGAATTGTAGCTAAATGTAGCATAAGGTCACGTATTACTTTAAATAAAAGAAGCAAAGCGCTATCTAAAACTAAGAAAACTGCAGCTAAGAGTAGCAAAAATACATAAAAGGTTAGCTAAAACTGCAGAATGGTAGCTAAAATTA
>NW_013952415.1:1644393-1646122 GCF_001266775.1 Austrofundulus limnaeus | reverse complement strand
ATAATATATAATCAAACAGGCGAGTAAAAGATTAAGACTTTATTGTTTCTGCGCATGCGCGCACACGGCTTCAGGTGGTGGTGACTCTGTTTCTGGTGAAACTGGACATCTCTGCTGTTGTCTGATATTCAAATGAGGAGAGTTTGCAGCTCATTCACATGCAAACATCATCTGGAAACCTTAGTGAGGTGATTTCTGCTCAGTTTCACACCAACATGTAATATTTATGTAATATTTTATGATACTGACAGGAACCATGAGGCTGTTTCAGCTGCTCCCCCTGAGTGTAAAGAGGCAGCAGCTCCTGTTTCCAGCAGATCTTCTCAGTTTCCCCCTCATGGCTCAGCGCTGCTCCMCTCCCGTCCTCCCTCTCGCGCTCCTCCTGTTCGGACTTGTTGCCATCCTGCTCCTCACGGTTCCGACGGAGGACGTCCAGGAGGCGCCGGGCTTCATGGTAAGGTCTGCTCTTCTGGGTGCCTTCAATGGATCTGCGTGTGCGTGCAGAAGAACCTGTCAGGTCCGGATCTGCAGCTGAGTTTATTGTTCTGAAAATAACTCAGGAAGTAATGTCAAAATTATCTGCATTTTATGTCAACATGTTTAAATACAAACAAGCTGAACAAAATCTGCACAGCTAAAACTAACAGAACTATAGTTAAGAGGTAAAGCTGGTTATAATAGTGGCTAAAACCACTGCAAAAGTAGCTAAAATTGGAAACAACTGTTTAGAACCTATAGCAGAATAGCTGCGCAAACCACCAAAAGAGCTAAAATTCATAGAAGAACCAGAAAGGCTGCTAAAACAGTAGTTCTGTTTGTTTTAGCTACTGTTTTGTTAGTTTTAGCTAGTAGCTAAAAACAACAAAAGAGAAGCTAATACCAACAGAACAGAAACCATGAGCTAAATTTATTAGAACAGTAGCTAAATGCTAAAAAATGCAAAAGTAGCTAAAACCAGCCGAACAGTAGCTAAAACAAACAGAACAGTAGTTAAAAGCTAGTTGAATAGTAGCTAAATGCTTAATCCAGAACAAAATAGCTAAAAACAGATAAGAGCTAAATTTTGTAGAACAGAAGCTAAATGCCAAAAACACACAAAAGTAGCTAAAAGCTAAAACCAGCTGAACAGTAGCTAAATGTTATAAAAACCTACAAGAGTAGCTAAAAGCTAAAACCAGCTGAACAATAGCTAAAACAAACAGAACAGTAGTTACAAGTTGAGATTAGCAGAAAGGCTGCTAAAATAGATAATATAGTGGTTCTGTTTGTTTTAGCTACTGTTTTGTTAGTTTTAGCTAGCTAAAACAGTTGCTAAAACAGCAAAAGAGAAGCTAAAACCAACAGAACAGAAACCATGAGCTAAATTTAGTGGAACAGTAGCTAAATGCTAAAAACCATAAAAGTAGCTAAAAGCTAAAACCAGGTGAACAGTAGCTAAAACAAACAGAACAGTAGTTAAAAGCTAGTTGAATAGTAGCTAATGTTTAATCCAGCACAAAAATAGCTAAAAAAAATAAGAGCCAAATTTTGTAGAACAGTAGCTAAATGCTAAAAAAACACACAAAAGTAGCTAAAAAGCTAAAACCAACAGAACAGAAACCATGAGCTAAATTTATTAGAACAGTAGCCAAATGCTAAAAACCACAAAAGTAGCTAAAAGCTAAAACCAGCTGAACAGTAGCTAAAACAAACAAAACAGTAGTTAAAAGCTAATAGAATAGCTAAATGC
>NW_013952415.1:1642111-1643295 GCF_001266775.1 Austrofundulus limnaeus | reverse complement strand
TTTCAAAACTCCATCATGATTCTGGACCGCTTCAATTTAAAGTCTTTCTTCTTTTATATTAGTTGCTGTAACAATGTGGTGAAAGCCTTGTTCCTTCCAGGCTTCTGTAGAACATGAAGGAAAAACAAAAGTAGCAAAAAACTAGCTAAAACTTGAATGCAGCAAAAGGCTTGCTAAAGTTTAAATGCAAAATTCTAGCCAGAAGCTAAATGTAGCAGAGGACTAGCTAAAAGCCAAAAGTAGCAAAAGAGGCCAAAAGTAATAGCAAAAAGCTAGATAAATGCAAACTTCTTGCTAAGGTCTGAATAAAGCTAAATTCCAGCTAAAGTCTAAATATAGCATCAGACTAGCTAAAACCTTAAATACAGCAATAGGCTAGCTAGAGCCCAAATGTAACAATAATGCTAGCTAATGTCAGGATAAAACTAAATTCAACCTAAAGGCCAAATATAGCATGAGGCTAGAAAGCCAAAATGTAGCAAAAGGTTAGCTAAAATTTTAATGAAGCAAATTTCTAACCAAAGGCTAAATGTAGTAGTTGACTAGTTAAAAGCCAAAAGTTATATAAAAAAGCTATCTAAATGCTGCTAGGGTCTGAATAAAGCTAAATACTAGCAAAATTCTAGCAAGAAGGTAGCTAGAAGCCGAATGTAGTGAGTGTAGTGTGAATGCTAGCTAATTACTGAATAAGACTAAATTCAACCTTAAAACTACATATAGCATAAGGCTAGCTAAAGGCTAAATGTATCAACAGGCTAGCTAAAGGCTAAAAGTAGCAACATGCTAGCTAAAGGACAAAAGTAGCAAAAATATTGGTAAAGGCTGAATGAATAGCTAAAGTATAAGTTAATTGAATTTTTAAACAAATGCTGGCTAAAAGCCAAATGTAGCAAAAAAGGCCAAAAGAATGAGCAAAAAGCTAGATAAATGTCTAAGGTTAAGGTCTAAATAAGACTAAATTCTAGCTAAAGTCTAAGTATAGCATCAGGTTAGCTAAAGCCTAAATGTAGGAAGAAGTTAGCTAGAAGCAGATTGTAACAAAATGTTAGCTTATGTCTGAATAAAGCTAAATGTTATCAAAAAGCTAAATGTGGCTGAAGGCAGGAGGGCCTTCTCCCCTCAGAACACTGAAGAATGAACATTGACGAGTCTTCCAGCATAAAATGACCTAAAACTCTTCATGG
>NW_013952415.1:1639747-1641849 GCF_001266775.1 Austrofundulus limnaeus | reverse complement strand
GTTCCATAACTGGCACCTTGGAAGATCTGAAAATATAAATTAATACCACTATACAAAACATAATTCTGAAATTCTTAAATTTATGTACTTTGTTTACAAGTTCTACTTTAAACTGACACCATCAAAACTAATATACTGCATTTTATTTTCATCAGTGACAAAAAGCCCATGGGAATGATGTTGATGTTAATGGCACAGCTGACTGTGCTGCTGGGAAAGCTCGCAGTTCTTAAAGGACACCTCTGCTCATCATTAAACCTACTGAGATGTGCCATAAAATAAATATTTAGCACCAGTTTTGCTTCTATGTACTGTACACTTTGAGGAGTCAAGTTGATTCAAGGCTCTTCAAATACGGTGGGTGTCAGTGCTCAAAATCTAAAGTGCAAACACTGCAGAAGCAAAACACATTCATGGTGTGCGCCCAGAAATACACGCTGAGCTGTAAGAAGCTTCCTGAGCTGCTTTGGCAAAGCACTTTCCTAAGATTTGTGTGCAACCTCAATTCTCACTAGAAACTCTTTTAACCTTTCAAGTAAAAAAAAAGTTTGAGGTAATTTCACCCCACCAGCTTCAAACCAGGTTAGAAGAATTTGCATTGCTTAAACAACTCAGACTRTTTGGCCTAAAATTCACCACAGAAACAGTATAGTATTGTCACTTGCTAACAATTATAATGATTTGCAGGCCTTTCTGTGCAGTTTTAATATTTATTTCTTGCCCATGTGACCCTTGYTGTACCCTTTATTCCTCTCACAGTCCTAACACATACATGTTGGGTTTGTAGGTGATCTAAACTGACTGCTGGAATAAYTGTGTGTCCATTAGTTTTTGTGTCGAGCATGTCTGTGTTGGCCCAGTGATAAACTAATGATTTCTCCAGGGTGTCCCACACTTCTCACCCATGTGACAACTGGAATAGCCTCCAGTCCCTCGGTGACCCTGAACAGGACAACGTGAGCAAAGAACATGAATAAATGCATGAATCCAATGGCCACAAGCTGCCTTTGGGGGTGTTTCTTTTTCGTGTAGAAGGGAAGTCTGTTTTTATCAAGAAGTAAATATGAATTTAAATGGTAGAGTTTTTTTAACAACCCACCCGGTAAAAAAAAAAAAAGAAAAAAAGGGAAAAACACATCACCTGCAGCCTTTAATGTCAGAGTTTTAGGCTGAGATCTTGTGGTGACAGGAATGAGAAGTGTAGCTGTTTTTGTCAAAAACTGAAACTAACATTAATTTGTGCATCTCTCATGTGAGATCATTCAGTCATGACATCTATTACCACAGTTTAGCTGTAAAATTAGCTGTGGTCGCCATCTTGAATTGGATGGACTACAAAGCAAGGTTATAATAGTTTTGAGTTTTTTCATTGTAGTTTAGTTTTAATTGGTTTTTAGAACGGATTTGCTTGTTTTTATTAGTTATCGTTGCCTTTTTAATGCTTATAGTTTAGTTTAGTTTTCATTAGTTTTACTATTAGATTCTTTTAATATYTATAGTTTGAATAAACATAGGTCTATTTGTCAATGCATCCTTGTGGCGTTCCTGTGAGTTAACTAACCAGCAGCTTTTTGGTCGCCAGTGAAAGCAGACCATTATAGCAACACCTTACTAAAATAATTGCGRAATTCAGTTTAGCCAACAAAGGATARTGGCGATTATTTTAGGAAGGTGATGATAGRTGTCTCCATACCGATGCTTCCTGGCCGGTCCGTTGCTTGTTTTTCACAGGTGCTACTGAGAGAAGCTAGCTTGTCAAGATYRTCACAGTTAGACATCTTGTGCGAGCTTGYTTTGTGTGGGTTTTCCCTTTGAAAAGTGCAATTTTCCATCTGTTTTATCAACTGTTTCTGCTATAAGACACTCAACTTTTGTTGTCGTCATCTGGCAGCAGCACATTGTAAACAAATGACGTCACACACAATGAGGTGCCGAGCTGGTCGCAGCTAATGTGAAACTGCTCGATTTGAAGAAAAAAAAGATTTGTTTAATCAGTCCACACGGCTTAAAAAATAACAATAATAAATAACTGACGAACCAAAACAAAGGCTATTCTATTTATAGTTTCAGTTAGTTTTAAAAAGATAATACTAGTTCTAGTT
>NW_013952415.1:1636054-1639715 GCF_001266775.1 Austrofundulus limnaeus | reverse complement strand
CATTAGTTTTAGTCAACTAAAATAACCCTGCTACAAATCATCAGTGATACGATTACATTTTGTGCCTTGTTGCTGACAGACACACAAACACGTGTTAGTGGTTAGTCACAGAATGTGTGTAACCTGTTTTGACCTGTTCCAACTGGCTTGCTGTAGAGGGCAGCAGTGATTTTCTTGTTCCACAGACTGCAGACTAATTTCACAATGAGCCAAATCACGCATACAGTAACAAACCTACAGGTCTATAAGCTGCAGTGTGTATTTAATTAGATGTCGCACACAGAAGCAGCATGTTTTAAAAGAAAAATCTGAAGGTTTAGTAAAAAAAAAAAAAAAAAATCCCCCAGACAATTTTTTCCTTCTTTTTTTACACTCTCCTCCACATACAGTGCATATTTGTTTTTGCTGTTTGCTCAATTTGAATGTTGATTTAAACAGCCTCAAAGACTGCACGAGTAAATACTTCAATCTCTCAGCGGGGTTATGCTGAAACACTCGTTTTGTTCCCAGGGAGGTAAAGAAGAATGGAATTGGAAAAACATTGGATCTTTGTTTTGTTGCCTTCAGTATATTTGCCTTTTTTTTCTGTCTGTCCTCTCTGCGTCCCCGACACCCTCTTTTGTCTCCTTCCCTTCCTCCCCTCCCCTACCCACCTCCTCTTCTCTTTCTCCTCAGCTCGCCCTTATTTTTCCTCACTATCCAACAGATCTATATTGAGCTGTAAGTCTTAGGCGTCCCTGCGGGCCGGTGGATGTTTAAAATTCTTGCCAGTTGTAACCTCTCCATCACTCGCTTTCTTCCTGCSTACCACGTCACCAGAGGGGGGCATAAGGAAACATCTGTCTCCTACTGGCCTCTCACAAAACCTCAAGGTGCCAGTTAAACACACAACGTCCATTTGACCCCCATAAAACTAAAAAAATCACAACGGGGATCTTCCATCTAAAATATTCTAATTTGACTTTGATAAACTTAGAGACCTTTTGTCATGCGGGGATTTAGAGAATACCTTTGAAGTATTGTWGCTTGAACAGAATTCAAAAACTCTTATGATGCATAAAGTTTATTTACCCATTGTGAAGATGCCTGGAGAACAAAGTATTTTATGCAACATGTGTTTTACTCAGCAACAGATATATTTTTTTCATTTTGACACAACTGCTCTTTAGTGTAAAAAAACTAAAAATGTAAACTACTGCAAAAGTGATGCGGTAAAAAGCAACAAAGCATTCATGTAAGCRGCTTTAAATTTTTGAATTTGCTTCCAGACAAGTTGTTTGTTTTTCTGAGCAGCAGTTAGCTTGACTTCTTCATGACAAGTTTTTTTTCTAGATTCTCCAAATCAATTTTTTTAAACTACTGTCTATTGCAGGTAAGATACTGACTAGGGCTGCACAATATATTAAAACTTTATTGTCAGCCTGTGCAATATGCGCATCACTAAATAAATAAATAAATAAATAAGTAAATAAATAAATAAATGGTTGGCTCAAAACTTTGCATTTATGAGTTTTGTCACTCATACATGAAGCTTGAAGTATTTCACCAATCAAAGAGAGCTTTTCACAAATTTGGCAAATTATTTATTTATTTATTTATTTAAAACTTTATTCATTTCTTAAATAACAAAATTATGCATACAATAAAAAGAAAGAAAATACAATGAAATGAAAGGCAGCAGAGAGAGGAAAAAATCTTGTATCTGTCCCTTTTTTCTCAAGTATGAATTCCAACATCAGTAATTTTCAGTTAACAAAACAAAACAAAATAAATTAGATGGATCTCTTCATTATTTTAAAACAAATTCATGTAAGAATGAAAATGATTAGTTTGTTTGTTGTTGTTGTTTTTGCTCTGAACCCAGAACAGAAAGACATGAACACTATACTTATGTATCTGTTCATTTATCGCAAGCCATGTCGTCATCGCACTATTATGCACTGTTATCGCACATCGCATGTTTTTCCAATATCGTGCAGCCCTAATGCTGACTACTTGTGATTAGATCAAACAACCTCATTTTAAAAAACCGACAAAAAATGGTTGAGCGACCAGTTTACAAGTGTTGTGTTTACTAAACCAGTTTGCACCAAATCTAATCACAAAGCACTAAAACCTGCTGCCTGTAAGCCCAAAGTGAGTTTGGCACCACAAAGGAGCTGCTTTCTCTAAAGGCTGTCCAGCTTTGCTAATTTATTTGTTTGCCAGCTCAAGTTCACAACTACACTGGCGTTAAATCGGTGTTTTATACCTACTGCACAGTGAGTCTGGTAAAACTGACTTTTCATTGTTTTTCTTTCAGGAAACTAAACCTTTCTCCTCATCTGTCTCCACCAACACGGACGCATCTCCCATCAGGCTGCCAAATGTCTGACCTATTCAACACAGCGCTCTGAGGGAAGGCTGCTGCTTGTAGGAATGATAACACCCCCCACCACCCCCCGTGGAGGTTTCCCACTGGGACCAAAATCTTATGTTCAGCCGTGATCCGAAAAGAGCATTCATTCATCATCTTTGGAAGAGTGTGAAGGAAAGAAACCGTGTCACAGTTCTCGCCTTGGTGATCTTTAGCTGCGAACGCCTTAAGTGGAAGACGTCCACGGACAAGTGTTRCAAAAGATTGGCCTCTCTCTGGACGACTGTGGTGTTAGGTCTTATTATATAGGTGTAACGACAGCTTTATGTTCTGAGACTGCCCTCCGGCACTCCATTGAGAGCAGAGAATGCACAGGGAGTTTGGAATAATCTTCACTCAGAGTGCTTCTTAAATACTTATGACTTAAATTGACTTGGGCGCTCTTGAGCCACTCATTAATCTGTCCACATGATCCCTGCCATTTGGATGCAGCACCATCAACAGGATAATATGGAGCTGATCTTTGTTTGATGGATTGATYGAAATTAATTTATCACCATCTAGCCCATGGGGAGTAATAAAAGGTATTGAGGAATTATTAAGATGGAACATTGCTGTAGTCCACGATCCATCATGGAGCTGGATTTCTGTCAGGAAAGATTAATAGATCCACTAATCAAAGGGTGACTTCGGTGGATGCAGAGGAAACCCAGGCTGGTCATAGTTCATCTGGATGTCAACCTCTAGGTAAAAAGTACATCACGTCAAATGTTATCTAACTAATCACAACTCAGAGGTTCAAATTAGCACAATCTACATATTGATAGTTCATTTTTTTGTTTAAAATTCATTATATGTTGATAATTACATTGATACTTCTAGAGTAAAAGAATCATTTTAGATCTGAACTTTAATTAATAATGAGATCAATCAGCCACAATTTAAACCATCCTCTAAAGAAGGGGTCTGCTACCTGTGGCTCAGGGGCCACATGTGGCTCTTTGGTCCCTCTTCAGTGGCATGTTGAAGCTTTGACCATAACTAAAATGAGATTGAACTGTTTAGAAAAGGCTAGCTTTAGCAGTTTTCCTGTCAATTTGTTTATATGTGATCGATACAACTTACAGTATACAAGGAGTGAAACATGATTAGGTCATCAAGTAGTTTGTTGGTCACTTTAATAATGTAACTTCCAAACCTAAAGTATGATCTTTCTCTCAAATCCATCAGGATTTTTTGGAATACCTTTAAGATTAAATTAAATTAAATTAAATTAAATTAAATTAAATTAAAACATTCCTGCAT
>NW_013952415.1:1629067-1632859 GCF_001266775.1 Austrofundulus limnaeus | reverse complement strand
TACCCGCTGTAGCTAATTTAAAAAACGTCATTTTTTGGCATTTTAAATTATGATTATTAGTATTACATTAGCATTTTTATTCATTTAAACATGGAGTACAAACTGTAAACTGAAAGGAAGTTTAKGTACTTGAAAAATGTAAAAACACCAGCTCCAGGCTGAAAATTTACAGTAAAATAGTATTTTTTTTTAATTTGTTTCCAGTAATACATGGCCCTCTACTATGACTTGGCAATGACGCTGTGAGTAAATGAATGTACATTTACAAACGGAGGTTTTACAGTGCATTTCCTGACTCTCAGACTGAYTTTTGGCTTTCACCAGTAGTCAGCGAGGTAATTTATTAATCTYTTTTAACTGCTCCGTGAGTCACAGCTTTCTATTTAATTTCATAAATATTCACAGGATTTGGGCTCTTGACCCATGTTGCTCCACATCAAATGACCTGCAAAAACCTTTAAGCCAACTGGCAGCAGTGTTTTACATCCCACTGCTGGAGCCACACAAACCGAGTCCCTCCATCATCTCTAATAGCACCGCAGCAGGTTGCAAATCTGGAACAACAACTGAGATCTGGAGGCGTTCCCAGAGTCAGCTGTCAGTGGCCGCTGCCACTGTCAGCTTTAATTGTGACTCGGAGCCAAAAATCGCAGACAAACTACCCAAATTAAAATTCAATGGCTTAAAAATGCAGTCCATGAAACACACACTGGCACGCTAACAGTCTCTACAATCAAATCCAGCTTAACAATGTAGTCAGTAAGTTCTTCAAAACTTTACGAGTGTTTAGAGATCCCTTAATATCTCACTTTGGTCACATATTTACACCAATTAGCCTCTGCAGTCAAGTGGGAAACTGTTTACTCACCGGTGATGCTCGCATCCTTAATGATGCCATCCTGGCACTCCACCATGTAATGAAACAGGCACAGGGTGCACTGGGTTTAATTGTCGTATTACYGGAGCTGTTTGTTCAAAGAACGAGCATTTAGGGGGATGCTGGAGAGCAGAGAAGTGAGGAAACATCTGACCAACCTTATTAACCAAGTTGCTTTAAATGCCAGCACTGAAACSTAAAATGTTCCTATGCAAATTCCCCAACTTTACAAATAAACTACCTCAAGACGATTAATAAGTCATCGTATTAGTGACCACATCATATCGAAATGAGGATTAAGTCAAATATGGGTAAAATGACCTGATCACAGTTTCAGATTCATGGCTCTAAAAGGTGCCTTTTGACACCTGGATTATGCTGATATTACGCGGATCCAGAGATATGACCTAATTTGTCTTTTTGGTTAAGATGATACATTAATATTTGGTCTGAATCCTAATTGTACGTCATTTTAATGAGGACTTTTTAATGCCATTATAGAGAGAAATCCTCAAATATGATTTGAATATTGAGATTTCCCAGCTGGGAAGAAACAAAAACTTTGCTAGCTCACGGGGAAAATCTCAAAAGTTTAAGGTGTTTTCCCTCAAAATCATTTTTTTGTTGCTACTACTCGAAAAAAAAGCTTCAAAATTTTGTTTTAGGATTATACTTCAGACACTTCATTCAAATGATACATTGATAAGGCATTTATTTGTTATATTTTGACATTTTAATCAAAACACTATCTGCCTATTTCTCCATATACCACTTTTAGTCTTAATCCTCATTTCAATATGATGGGTCACATTTTGTCTATTCAGGCTTCAAACACAAAGCACCCCTACCCTAACCTTGTTGTGAAGATGTGCTGAAGTGGGAGTGTCAGAAATGGTAAAGAGACAGAGGCCAATTTCAAATTGTTTAGATAGGCTGATGCAAAGTCAGTTTTTTTTTTATATACACAGCATTTTCATAATTTAAGGTAACATTTGATTATGGTWTAGTTTTTCTGCTGCTATAGACTTWGACTGCTGGAGGACAAACATTTCTTCACTCTGATGCCGTCTTTAGTRGCTCTCCTTTARGTTTGTTGCAWTTTATATCAATAACATATCTTTTACTTTGTCCCTCTTCCAGAAGAAAATACACCTGGACCAGTCCTTCTGTGTCTCTGTATCTGTTTCCAGTCCGCTCAAACCCAGCCGATCGAGGCAGACGCCTGCCCATCCTGAGCCTGGTTCTGCTGGAGGTTTCTTCCTGTTAAAAAGGGAGTTTTTCCTCTCCACTGTCACCACCGTGCTGCTCAGGAGACTGTGATGAAGTGATGCAAAGCAAGCTGCTAGCTTCCTTAGATTACGTTGTTTTTTGTACAGTGCCCTGAGATGATGTTTTTTCTGACTTGGCACCGTATAAATAAACATTTTTCATCAAAATAAAATTACATTAATTTATTTATTGTTTTGGCTATTGCTCTACACACAATCTTTATTTAAGACAGCATGGAGAAATCACTGATCTGTGACCTTGTGAGCATTTCATTTGCCCAAGGCTCCCCCCTCAGCCCCCCTTATACCGGCGATTTAGACCCACGTGGGTCAGCTTAATCTGACCGACTGCACATGTTTACTGATTTCCCATCATGGGAAGAGTCGTGCCTGATGCTGTCCTGTTGTGTCAACCACCAGCTGCACTCCCACAGGGGGTTGAAGAAAGAATTCGCTCATCTTTTGGAAGAAAGAGACGTCACATTTGAAACTTTTTTCTAATTTTTCCCACCCCACGTGAAGGGTATTTTTAAAGTGGATAAAGAAGTAAACAGGGATTGTATTTTTCWCACTTCATCCTCTGCAATAAGAGGAAGCAAACCTAACCAGACAGCAAGCGGTGTAATGATCTGTGTGCAGCTGCGTGTGCGCTCACAGTCACCAGAGTTCGGTGCGCACTGGAACTCCGAGCAGAGTGCGTGATCAGACGCTGCAACTTTATCAGCATGATGCTCGACTTTCCTCTCCCCTCGTTCTTTTCCTTTGTGGCAATTCTTGCAGCTGTTAAAGGTGAGATTTCTGCTTTTGGTCAAACATAAACTCTTTGTTTTGTTTGGTCCCTGGTTGGAAAAGATTTGTGATTTTTGCAGAATTAGACCTGGAAAGTTCTACTTATCTGGACTGGCGGTAACCTCGAGGCTTCAGCCACAACAGAACTGTATATTGGATTAAATTGCAACAGTATTCCACCCCCCCCCCCTTTTCCCCCAAAAGGTGACACGTTTGCTCAAAGATTATGTCGCAGATAAAAGCCTTAAAATAGAAGTATTTATGGAAGATTCAAGCAATTTTGCAGAAAATCCCTGACTTTATTTATCCGTTCATGAGGCTTTCAGGTTAAAAATGTCTATTTTGTCTGGTTTTGTGGGTATAACCTATGGCCTCATCCCATTTTTGTTATCCTTCTGTCTAAATGAAAGTGACAGCAGGCTCTCCAGGCTTCATCTGTGGGATTAAAGAGGCCTGAGGCTGAGGTTGCACAGCTGTTTCTCTGGTTGTTTAAAGATAACCTGCATTGGGAGCCATGAGGCCAGGTTGTCTGCGTGTGATACCACTAACATGCAAAAACCACTATCTCAGATTGGCTGGGATTCCATCTAGAGATCGACGTGCATTTATTATTGTTTTTTGTCATGCATGTGCTACATTTCTGCTACTGCAGGACTCAGCTGTGTATCAAATGCACGTCTAAGGGTTTGGGTTTGGCTCTTGATGTTGTCTGTTCTTGATAACCTAGAATCAGCTCTTTTTTTGTGCCACTCCAGTAGAAAGCAGAACTGAATATCAGAATATTAGTATCTTAGCTTCTTCATCATCAGTGGCTTTTTTTAATAGGAGAAAAAGAAAGAGAAAGAAAAAAGTGAAATG
>NW_013952415.1:1620799-1627459 GCF_001266775.1 Austrofundulus limnaeus | reverse complement strand
CACATAGTACCATTCAGTCAGTGCAAAAAAAAAATAAAAATAAAATAAACTAGAATCAGCTCAGCAGTCTTATTTTCCAGAACAGCCACAGATGTGCAGCTTCTTGTGCCTTGAGTTTTACTTAGCATTTATTTCTAATCCAGAAATGATTCAAAACCTAAAATTAGATGATGACATTACATTCAGCTAGAATCAATTTCTCACATCAGACGTAAAAAGAAATATTTTAAACTGTTTTCACCCATGTTTTCCACATTCAGGGAATTGCTTTGACCTTCTGTATTCTGTATGTCTTAAATTATGATGACAAATTTAAACAGCTGGATTTACAAGCTGGTGCACTCAGACGTCTCTCTCTCGTGTCTTAGAATAATGAGAATCCAGACAGCAATTACAGTAAACCAGACAGCACAAACATCTGGCGCCAAAAGCAGTTATCACATGTTTAAATTTAAACAACAGTTTATTTAATGAACATTTTATATAGCGAAGCTTTTTTGTTTAGTGTTTTAGTTAAAATAAACTAGTTAATCCATGAAAACTAAATTATAAACAAAAAATTTAATTTCCTTATGTTGAAAAATGACAAAGTTGTAGCCGTCATAGTCAAACCTTGAAAATACCTGTATTTGCAGTCTCATGCAATATTGTAAGATAGACTGCTGATCCCATTTTAAGGCAATATCTGTAAAACTGAATGTGTTGGTTAATGTTTAGAAGTGATCATGGTCATCTTAAATTGATCCCAAAAGTTGTGAAAAGTTTTATGTTTTCTAATGTTGGCTGAGGTGGACACCTTGGATTGAGTTGGCTCAAAAGTTAATCAGTCTTTTATAACATTCATACAAACARAAATTTATGATCATATATTTGACCAAAAGAAAAATCACAATTAAAGCTGTGGTCAATCTAAATCAGCAAATAATACAACTCTTTTAAAACACTCAAATTAATAACATCAATATTAACCCGTGTTGTGCAAGAAACAAGCATTATCAACGGCTACCTCATAGAAAACCACATGATGCTAATCTCTCCAGAACATTCAGGAAAAACACATTTATTTTCATGATTTACAAAAATTGATCTACACAAGTTCACACGTTTAATATTGCAATACCAAACAACTTACCATGTGGGACAAAGTACTTAACTGTAAATGTAGAAATTGCTTTTTTTAAAATAATTTCCGGTTGTGGTAATGTTACTTCCTGTTTCACACAAAGTCCTTCTGAAAAAACTAAACAGCCTACAGAGCCCCCTTTTGGAATGGAGGGAGACAACCTAACACCCCACTTCCACCAAAGACAAATTAAACCTTCATCCCTTTACCAAGATAAAAGAATATAGAGAGCAGTTGCGCACTTTTATTTTGAAAAGGAAAAGGCTGCGTTAATGTACAGATTTTATTATAAACAATGAAACTTTTTCAGTACATCTATTCATAACACAGAAGAAAACACAATATGTTACAAACTTTGTTTTGGTTCCCTTTTAAATAATTTTAAATCTGTCATATAAAAAGTGAGATTTCACCTCTGATATTTTTTCTGTAATTCATTCAATCATCAGTCCAATCACAAGAATCAGCAAAGGCATAGTTTCACGTTGACTACCTGTTCTATGCTAAATTTGACATATGTTCAGATTTCTCTTTTCACTCAGACGAGAAATGCTATTTATAAGTAAATGAACTCATGAAATTGTGTTTGAATTTTAGAAAATGATGATTTAAATTCCTAAACCTTTTGAGAATAAGTGATTTTGCTCCAGCCAAGCTTTTTTTTCCCTGCTTCTAAAATAAGTCGAAATCTTTCACACTTAAATCCTGCTGTACTTCTGCTGGAAAAATTGTGAATTACTTAATTGTCTTTGGCAGCAGAAAGTAGATTCTGTCACACCTAACATCGGATTGGAGCAAAGTCATTATGGGAACTGTGAAAGACCAGCTTTTCAGCACTTACTGTAGATCTTTCATTTACTAGTGCTTTTAATGCATTACATAGTCTTACGTCAAAAGCACAGAGTAGATGTTTCAGCATAGAAAGAAATAAGGCAAAGCACTTAGGACCACGGAATAGGACATAAATGTTTTGCACGATTACCAGGCTTTAGAAATTGTACCATGTGTYCAGTCTACAAACTACTTAGTAGTAGTAGGCATTTGTGACTAAACCATTCACCTGCTGAACGTTTCACAAAAACAACATGTAGATTTATCCTATTATACCTAATAGTTATAAAAATACATTACAAGGTCTTTGTCCTATCTCACCTATAATTAGTGCCATCTTTGTCAAACACAGGGGTTTTCTATGAAGAATATAAAATTTCTCTTCAGATTTGGAAAATGCAAATATAAAGATTTTATGTGTGTCCTAAAACTCATGGAATGTTTTTTGTTCTTTTCTTGTAACTGTAGAAAATTAACCARATTTGTCAAATCTTCTCTTCGAGGCCTCGTTCACATGGACAGGCTGTTTTCCCAAAATTAGCTTTTTATTTGTTATTGGTAAAAAAAAAAATTCTTGCAAACCCTTTCTGCTTYTCAAAGGTTTTGCTGGAGGATGAACTGGCATCTGCAAGAGAAAACATGCAACCTGTCATCACTGTTGCTACAGCTTTTATGGCTTGTAGGTTAGAAGGGAGGTGAGACTGCAGGGCTGGCTCGTGCCATACCGTCTATTTAATTTGTAATGGCAGAGAGTTTTAGAAAACTGAACAAGGGGCACAACCTGAAATCATGCCTAGAACACRAAATTGGCTGGGGCCGGCCGTGAGATTATGACATTGCTTTGAAAAGGTTGTGTTTTTGCTGTCGACACAAAAACACAATGTTGGTGTTCTTGTTTTTAAAAAAAAATACAGTTTTGTAATTCCCAAAAAGCTGTTTCAACATGGAAAACGCCCAGGATCTCAGTGCTGCTGGTCTTTGTTGATGTCCCATTGCTTCTATCAGCTTCTTAATTTGAATTCAGTCCTTTTGGCATCAAACCAAAACCCTTGAGGATTTTTTTCTTCTGTGTTTGAACTTTTTTTAATTTTTCGTCTTAATCCAAAGTTTGTATTTTGTTTTCCTAAACAAAATRTTTGAGTGAATAATTCTAAAATTAACATCACCGAAATTTTATTTAAAATAAAAATGTACTGTAAAAGCATCTACCTGATTTTAGTTATTTATTGTTTTCAACTTTTTTCTTTCAGCTGTTGGGAGCCAGAAACCTGCTGAGAATGCAGAGACATTCTCTCCTCCATCTCCTATTTATCCAGCAGTCAACTTTCAAATCTTCAACGCAGACCATGTGTTTCTGAGACAGGGCAGTCTGCGGCCCTCAGGGAACTCCAGTCTGAAAGTTCAAGCTAAGACTTTTCTCATCACCAGTCCAGGTGCTGGGATCCTCCAACCTGCTATCAAGGCATCATATGGCCCCTTAGCCGTAGACACCACCATCCCTCCTGACCTGCTCCTCAGTGGGCTCAGAATTCTACCGGTCAGTTTAGTCCGCCAAGTTCGTTCCTCGTCTCCAGTTGTCAAGATCCTCTTCCACATGCCTTCGGAAAGTAACATCACTTTCGGCCAAGAAACGCTTGGTTCCAAAGAAGAAAACGAGAAGAAAAATGGCGGGGATAAGGCCAAGGATGGAGCTTACTGCGTGACAGCTTATGCCTTCTGGGAAACGAGGGAAGTCCGCGGGGCTTGCCTGGTGCCTCCGGGGGGATTCTGCGTGGCGCAGCTGAAGCTGGAACCATCTTGGTTCAGCTCAGCCGGRAGATCTGGAAGCTCTAGTAAAGAAGCAGAAAAATCTGAGGGAGTTAAGGGACTTCAAGGGAGTCTTGTGGAAGTCTACTTCCAGAGCAGAAGGGACCAGACCGGCCAGTGCACTCCTCAAGATAGCCTGCAGCGAGTGGGAGTGGGACGAGGGAGAGACTCTGGAGGGTCAGGAACACCCATGAGAAGGATCGGGAGTGTCACCCTGATCAAAGCTCCGGTGGGAAACCCCACGTTTTTTCGACTCAGYCTGGGAAGTGCTGTAATGATTCAAACTTCTTCCAAGCCCCTGAAGACCACAGATGTGGCAACCTTTTTTGTCTTTCTGCCAAGTACATCTACTGTGGAGAATTTCACACTTAGGTAAGCGATGCGTACTTTTATTTTTTGTCATACTGCTTTTAAAAAGTATTTATTTTTGTAGTTCAAATGAGTTTTTATGATTAGCAACTGCAAAGTCAGGTTTTAAATTTCTGACTTTCCAAATTGTGTAAAACCCTGAGCACTGCTTTACTCCTGCTGTMTGTGTGTATAATAAAAAGTCACTGCAATGAATAAAAGCGCATAGACGTGGAGGTGATGAATGTGGTGCCTGGATGCCACTAAAAATAGTTTACTGTTTAACTCTTTAAGTCAAATTAAATTAAATCAAATTTGGGTTGGCGCTTGTTGATGAATTTTGAGATTTATCTGTTTTACACTAGAGGATGTAAGTTTATTTTTAGATGTAGGTAAGTTAGTTAAAAAGGCAAATATGCGGGAATTGTGTTCAGCTAAAGCACGTTTCAAATTCAAGGCGTCCGGGCCAAGTGTGGCCTGCGAGTAACTTCTGTTTTAAACACACAAATAAATCAAARTTTACTTAATTTAATCAATGTTAAACTTTAAAWTMACAATTCAATGCAYCAAAATACATTTAAAAGGTGAAAGATAATAGGACCGGTACAGCCCCGCCTTTGTCAGTGTACCCCAGGGCASCTGTGGCTACAGTGRAGCTTACCATCATTAGTGTGTGAATTTGTGTGAATGAGTGAATAATTTTAGTGTAAAYCACTTTGGGGTCCCCATGGGGCTTGGTAAAGTGCTATATAAGTTAAGTACATTTCCCATTTACCATAATAATACTTRCTGCCCCAGATCTGTTGGCTTCAAACAACCGTGACCCCTTTAGCAATTTAGCTGAATAGCTTTGTCCTAATATCTTAAAATAAGCTGCTGTAAAGCCAGCAGTGACCATAAACTACATCTCCCATAATGCATGTCAATTTTGAATGGGAACTCCTTGTTGGYAAGTGGGAGCGTTCAGAATTTAAGGCAGCAGCAAGTAAAACTCTRTGACTTTTAATAGRATTCCTGTTCTGTATTATTTAGTTCACCTTAAGTCAGCCGTACACAAAGTAATTTTCAGTGTTCATAAAAGGACATGTTAAAACGCTGATTCTATGCAGGAAATACCACYTAGAGCTCACTTGTTGACATTTCCTGTTTAGCRGAAATTAAACAAGAAACATCAAAGTTAAATYCAACTGGCCCTTTGATGGCGACCATTATGGTCTCCTTGACACCCTATGAGCTAAAGTTTACCCAGAAGTGTTGGTTTATTATACAAAGAAAACCCAACAATCACTGGTCTCTGTAGCCAACACAACCCAGATTAGAGTTTAGAAGGAATTACATAAAAATCAATTGTTTTCTGAAACATTTACAATGCTTGTAACCACACTCAGTATTCAAGATGTATGGTATYTTTTGAGCATATTCATGAAGGATAAGCTCCATGCATTTAAACGATTACTTAAGGCTCTTAAGCACTGATGGGACTCATCATCAAGGCCATGCTGTAAAACGCATGAACGCCAGAGTGACTTACGTTGTCTGCCAGTTACCGGCTGCATAAATTTCCAACACATCCTGCCTTCCCCAGCATCGCGGTTAGTGGGGGGAGTTATGGGGAGCACTCTTCCATAAACAGGAAAATAATTGGCAAATGATTCACTGGTTTTCATATCTCAACATCCCACTAACATTTCAACAAGGTTTTGAGGTTATTTGACTTCATAAATATTGCATCTGTTTAATGGAGCAGGAAAACAAATAACTAATCTTCTTAACTCCTCTGAGTAAAACTGAACTTAATATAAAAGCAGTCCTGCCATGATGAGACACACTTCCATCTGTTTGCAAAGTGTCTCTGTGCTGCTGCTGCTTCAATGCACATGGCTGGGCGGGGTCAGCTCTTCATCATCACAMTGCCTTAGATCAATAAGATGCATAAATAGTTTCCTTAAAAATGAWATAAGCAGAGTAAAATTTAAATGTATATAGAAAATATAATCCTCTGTCAAGATGGAAAAATAGTACAAATACATCCGATTCTAAACTGAGAAAAACTCGTAAAATAAACTTTTTACATTAAATTTTAAATCCCAATGAGTGGTTTTAAAATACTATTCTGGTTATGATCCTCCTCAGACTCTATGTGTTTATACACCATTTCATATTTTTATTTCCCACTAAATGTTAATCACGCCAATAGAAATTATATAAAAAAAACATTCAAAAATGGATTACTATGAAATTAAATTTTCATAAAGAATATAAATTATAAATATAAATGTGTAAAAAAATAGCTTGTTGAGTACGTTGTTACAGAAATCTCTCGTTGACTCCTTACTTGATGTTCAGGTCTGGTTCTGTCCAGTTAAAAATGCTCAGTTTTCTAATTAACTTTCCAACWTGTTAGTATCAGTTTTAGAGGACTAACAGGCTTTCAAGCATATGAGAAATAAAGCAAAAAATGTATTTTGTGCCATCAACTTAATTTAAAGTTTCTATGGTACTATCATGTTGTCAGATCAGTGGGCCTCATGCAAGAACATGTTCGTATTCTT
>NW_013952415.1:1613673-1619842 GCF_001266775.1 Austrofundulus limnaeus | reverse complement strand
GTTCTTGCATGAGGCCCAATGAGTTTTCGTGTTTTTTTTAAAGTGAACTGACCTTTTGAACTTTAAATGTTTCCAAAGCACGGACATAATTTGCAGGAGGGTTAGGGGGGATATGACTGCCACAATAATTTGATCCAGTCAATATATCCCCAACAATAAAATGACATCATTAGCTCTAACACAATAGAAACAAAGGTTTAAGCACACAGCTGCAACTCTCTTGTTGTCGTTAAGTAGCTTTGACCTGATTTCAAAATTTATGATGTCCTAAATGTACGTTTAAGCACAACTGCTGAAAATGACATGCAGGGTTTTAGTTTGCTCTGGTCACATTAATAATGACCATATTAACTGAATCATGTGTTGTAAAATTTCTCCAACCAAATTGTTGTGCACCAGGTAAATACATGCTCTTGGAAAATTAAGAAATTTAGGTATATTGTGTAATATGTCCTAAAAAGTTAAATATTTGTTACTGTTGAAAAAACGGGGAAAACAAAGCTACACCTTTTCTTAGTTGTTGAAATGACGTGGGACAGAAGAGGTGCAGAGTATATATAAAGAAAACAGAAAAGTTAAGTAAATTACAGTAAAAGCATTACAAAATATTTTAACCCCAAAAAAGCAAATGATTCACTAAATAAATAAATAGGCATAACCCCCAATGGTAAAGCGAAAGTTATGCTGTTGTTTCTCAGTAAAACTGTAATTAATCAAAGCATACATTTGTGTGGTCTGATGAAAAAGTGTTCTCGAGCCTAAACAGGTAGTTTTAGTACAAAACATTTTCTGATTCTCTTACATTATTTAAAATAATTTCTTTTAGGTTTTGTCCTAACCTTAGTTTTTTTTCCCTTATTTTTATAAGGAAAAAACTTTATACAAGGAAAAAGTTGTATACAAGCTACAGTCTTTTGCAGTTTTTATTTCAATGCATAAACACATTTTACAGAATAGTAATGCCCCGCCCATCTTGTAGTTGGTTCCTATAGTCTTTACTCTGCCTAATTGATTTGTTTTCAAAGCACAGTTTTCCCCATAATCCAGTGATTTAATGATATCATGTTGCATGCGTAGAGAGCATCCTGTAATCTCCTGCGGGATGCAGGCCATTAGATAAAAACGTTGGGATGTGTGTGTGTGTGTGTGTGTGTGTGTGTGTGTGTATTGTTCCAAAGGGCACATAGTACAACCTCTGGGTTAAAGGATTGCAAATGCTCTCTTAAATATTATACTGATATTGTCCATAAACAGTTTGTCACACAAACACGAATGAAGACATCAAGTGACCTGATTTTAGCTCTGATTACATTGTTGAGTGAAACACAATTCGGTTGTTAGGAGATGACCCTTCAACATCTGCTGTTGCTTTGACTGTTTGTAAGGATTTGTGATCGCTTCACCTGAAACTCCCCAAACTCTCATTTCCCAGTCGTACAGCTGGAAATCTTCCAGTTAGGTCAGTCATTTTCAGCTCCGTATTTCTGGCCTGCTGCTGCATCCAGAACGGAATTGGACAAGATGAGGTGACCGAGTCCTTGCGGTTAAATCCAAGTGAAGGCCAGCTCTGAGGAGCTTGGCAAAGTGACTGATTCCTCCTGCGAAAAAAATCCCTGCTTTACTTCACTTTTTGGCCCAAGATTGAGCCCACTCCAGCAGGACTAGGCCAGATAATCTGTGGTCCTGATTGAAAATGAATCAAGAAGTTAAACCTATCCGGTAGAGATGATCTGGGCCGACTGCCAGGATTAGTTTCGTTCATCTGTGTGTGCCGTCTTAAGACCACCCTACCTAATTGTCAAACAGACAATCTACTTGCAGCCATAAAATTTACTGAGCACAACTCAGAGTTTCCTGTATGAAAACCTGGGAACTTTGAAATCGAATGGGTTTGGTAAAACAGCATGAAGAGTTGTTCAGCTGAAAGGTCAGTATGTATTCGGCTCCCCGCCTGCCGTCAAAAGGTCTGACAGTGACAGGGAGCGAGGAAAGAAAAGGCTGGAATGAGGTTTCACTGCAGGAAGGCTCGTGTCTGCTTTGTGGACCGAAAGCTCGTTGAACCAGGAAGATTGAGTCACTGCGTCACCACACTCAATATGAGGCTGCTGGAGTGCTTTGACCCCCTGGGAGGGGGGTCATCAGGTGCTCCTGTCACTGTGACACTTATCTGGACAAGCAGAATACTATATTGAGTATTGGGGGAAAAAAATGAACAGTAAAACTTTGGAGAAATTTTTATTTTATAAAGATTCTCCTGAACGGATATAAAACATGATTTGTATTCTGCTCGGTTTTCTTGAAACTGTTTTCATATTTATTGTTTCAAACTTTCATTAAATTATTTTTTCAGGTTACAAGGTGGAAATTTTGCCTCTGGCGTTCAGGAATGAATTTTCATCTGGCATTAGTGGAATTGTCAGATTGTCAGATGGTATCAAAGCAATATAAATGTGTGTGAAAGTTTCACCTCAGCCTCATTGATTCCCTTATTGGTTATTCTAGTTGGGCTTCTATATTTCTGAGCGCGCATAACTGGAAATGTGTGTTGAATGGAATTACTAACAACCTGCTTCTGGCTCTTTTTCTGTCATGAAAAGATTTGTGTAAATTTCCATCTGTCAGTCTTATTGATCTTCAGCTTTCTGGTGGCTAATCTACTGACTGAACGGGACAAAGCAAGTTGTTAAAAACAGAGAAACTGCTTCCACCTTATAAGTCTTTCGGTGATGTTAGAATGTGTTTTGGTAGATATGAGGAAACTGTAAGGCCAAGACTGAGGAGTTACTGGCATTTTGGAAAAGTGAAACAAGAAGTTCTTCCTGTTGTCAAAGAGAAACTCATAATTATTTCCAATGTTTTTTAAATGAAAAAACATCTGTGATACAACAAAATTCTGGTTGTAATTTGTCTAGATTTTTAAAAAAATCTTGTCGACTGATCAAAAAGAAAAAAATTGTATAGGTCTTCTGGACGGGTTCTTCTCTAATGAAACGTTTCGTCTCTCCTCCAAGAGACTTCTTCNCTCTCAGACTGAAGAAGTCTCTTGGAGGAGAGACGAAACGTTTCATTAGAGAAGAACCCGTCCAGAAGACCTATACAATTTTTTTTCTTTTTGATTTTCTTACCTGGATTACTGAGATGCATCAGGACTTGTCGACTGATCAACTGAAGATTGTTGAGAAAAAAAGAGTTTACATTGTTTTCTTCTACAGTCATGAATGTAATTTAATGAAAGTTCAGAAAATAATCAGTGGATGTCATTTAGGGTTGGGCGATAGTTTCGTAAAATTAAATCTCAATTAATTGTGGCATTTAGCCAATAACAATTAAAATGGCGATTAACAGGTGACAATTACACTTGCACGATTTTGACTCTGAACCAGACACCCTGTGTTTTAAAATTATACTGACAAATCTTCAGTCAAACTAACTTCCTCAGTTTAACAGGTTAAATTAGCGAGCTGTGAATTGAAATCCACCTTTTCTASAATGTGGAGTGGCAGCAGAGCTTTAGTAATGCAATATGCCARAAGCTCACATGCATGCATGATGAGGGTGCATCAGTTACAAAAACATGTCATCATGTGGCATGAATTGCAGCAATTGCAAAGTGGTAATTAATAGGTGATTGATTGCACATGATACAATTCTGCACAACCCTAATGTCCTTTTTAAACTAATTTGGAGTCGGCTTAATACAAGCTTAATCAACCTTAGCCAACACAAAAAAGTCAGTCATTTTTTCAGACACTGAGCAGGGATTCGATAGGTTAGTGGCAGAAAGTCATCTTCCTCACAGGCTCCAAAAAACAGATCACTCTGCATTTCTGTTCAAAGCTTCAAGCTTCAATAAGATTAAGATGCCGTAAGAATTTTTGTTCCTGCAAAGTAACGTCTCTGAAGTTTATTTTCCATGAAGAATCTGCTCTGTACTGTATGTAAAACAGAGAATACTTCCATTCTGTAGTTATGTGTTTCTGTGTGTGTAAATATAAATCAATGAATTCACTTTAGCTACGGGTGAGAAGCCGTTTGTTGTGCTTGTTTGACTTTATTCAGACATATGGCTCAAATAACTGCACTGTGATCACTCCACTGATWTATAACTGTACTCTTGGTGTGGCAGTCAAAGCTCTGGCTGAGTGTTGGATTTGCAGGTCTGTCTGTTCCAATCACATTATTTATAATTAGCATTCCATCGCTCCCATCAGAACTGTTCAAAGCTGCGTGTGTGTGTGTTTGAATCAGAGATCTGATTAACTGATTTCCAGTTGTCCCCGAGGGCTAATGGGAATTAAACACCCCTGCTGATTCTCAGTGGGTGAGCAGCCTGCGACACATKTGTCTGTGTTTGACCCTCTCTCTTGTTAGACACAACATGAAAAGCATAAATAATGCAGAAAACACATGTAATCAGAGGGGGAAAAAAAAAACTAACCTAAAGCAATCACACATAATAATGCATAGATTACCCAGCAAAACAGTCTAAGAGGTCGCCCTTCTTCTCATCTGTTATTTTTCACTCTAACATTTGGTTTTTTTTTTATTAAAAGTGCATAAAAAGTATCTAAATGGAAGCTTACATTTCATTTTGTTTTTCCTGCAGGGCTGCTGTGAAAACGGGCCTGTCCTTCAGCGCAGCTCGGCCCAGTGACCCATCGCTGTGGGATGTGGTGGTGCAGCCCGGCAGAGGAGCGACTCCCAACACTGTCTCTGTTGTCTGCAGCAGGAAGGCGTCCATCACTCAGAAAAGGTCAGTCCACTGCAAGTATTGTGCATTTTATAAACACCATGTCAGTGTTTTCACCAGCCCATTCCAGACCTGTTTCATCTGCACAACATTTCCTATCTTTTAATAGTCCTCATTGTCTCATTTGGCCTTGTTTATGAAAGACGTAGGGGACGTCCTCCATGTCTYCCTGCTACGCTTGCAAATGGAAGTGATCAGGTAGCATTCAAGAAAAATGTTTTTTCAGTGTTACATTATTTTGAAGAGGAAAGTATGTTTGATAACAAGATACATTTTGTAACGATTTAATGATAATTTATGGCCTTGTGTTTAGAAGTTCACAAACTAGACTCTCAAGAGCTCACATTTACACTTTAATCTGTATCAAAGCATTACTCCAGTATCTGAGAACTCTGTTCTTTAAATTAGCGGATGAATGACTATTAAAAACTGGTTGATGATCAAATTTTTTTTGAGTTCGAACTTTAAAGTACCAGTAACATAATATTTTGCAATAAATATAAATGCATTTCTTGGAAGATAGAATTGATAACATATTGCAAAAAAAGCTTTCCCGCCACTGAGATGAACAGTCGTTGATATGTTTGCATGTGAAGTAACAGGAAGTGATGTCAAAGGGGAATGTCTGAATGTGACCAGACTGTTGCTACGACAGCTAACAACACAGACTGTAGAGTAGAATCTGGTGTTTCTTTACATTATTTCGAGTCACTGTCAGAAAGAGACGAAGAAGTGTTCAAATAATATTGTTTCACTAAACGAAGACCAGAGAGTTCCCCTTTGATGTCACTTCCTGTTTCACTTTAGCTGAGCCATATTCAAAAGAAAACCGTTTTTGTGACAGAATGGGTAAAATCATGTGTATTATGCTAGTTTAAATATAAAGATGTATTTTCTTGGACTTTTTGTATTTGTCACAGTCACTTTAAGATCTGCAAAGAGTTTTTTGTTTATAATCAAATTTTTGTCACAGATTGAATACAAGTGAAACTTTTTTTTTTTGCCACTTCAGTAGAAAGCAGAACTGAATATCTGAATATTAGTATCTTAGCTTCTTCATCATCAGCGGCCTTTTTTTCTTTTTTTTAATAGGAGAAAAAGAAAGAGAAAGAAAAAAGTGAAATGTAATGAGAAAGAGTGAAAGAGAGATTAGAAGATATGTGAAAAATATGTTGAGAAAACACAAGACAGCACACCGACTTCTTGTCTCCACACCTACAAAAAACAAAGAGCAAAACCACAGCAACAAAGATGCATATCTATATATTTATAATGACTATAGCCTTGCTTAAAACCATACCCATGTACATATACAAACTTAAACATATGCACATAAACATACCCATACCTACACATTCAAACACTTTCATATGCCACGAAGAATTGAGGCAGTTCTGAAGGCAAAAGGGGGTCCAACCC
>NW_013952415.1:1603960-1613644 GCF_001266775.1 Austrofundulus limnaeus | reverse complement strand
CACATATACATACAGTACAGTATATCTATACAATACAAGTGAAACTAACAACACTGAAATACACACCTTCATGCAGACCATATGAAAATATAGAAACAGAAACATATCAAGAAAAAAAAAGACAAAACAATACAAAAATATCTACAATAACACTAAATTGGAAGCATCAGCATAAATTACTCACTTTGCATTGTGGCATTTTTTTATTCTAGTCATTTGTGCTGAAAATTTTAGATCAACTGTTAATCAAACAGAAAAGTAAGAGGCATGGATTGCTTGGATGTGCACATTTATCTTGACCTTGGTCTTGGCTGAGCCAACCATTTCAAATTTGGAAATGAGTCTAAAAACGTCAAGGTCTAGAACTGCTGCGTAACCTGATCCACCAGATGGTGCCTTTTGTTAAAAAAATTCTAATGGTTCTGCAAACCAGCAAATGACTCAAAATCTCACACAGAACATTTACTGATACACCGATGTTGAAGTAAATGGACAAAACACCCGAGACAATGAGTTTTAGCTTCTAAATAAGGAAATGAAACTGATCCATTTATTTTTAATACTTGTTTTGTCCTGGTCTGGGTCACAAAGAGCGGACGTGTGATGGGCTACGATCTGAACAGGTCAGTGGTCTCAGAGACATAGGCAGCCATCCACAGCTGCACCTGTGGTAAATTTAGAGTCAGCACTTAACCTAACAGCCGTATCTTTGAGCTTCAGCCGGAAACCACAGCAATCAGTGACAACCTCCTTCATCAATAAGACTGATGCTTGTGTTCAGTTCAGTCCTGCACGCTTTATTACACTTCAAGTTTAATTTAGGTTTTTGGCCCTCAAGGAAAGAGATGTCTGAGTTTACAAACATGTACATGTTTTATAATTTTTTTTTGTTTTTTATGGAAATTACTTTAATTCAGTCCAAAATATTCTCTTTAAAATGCTACATTGTACTAATTATAGCTTTATACTTGATTTTTTTGCTACTTTTAGCATTTTTATATAATTTTCCTAACTTTAGCTTTTAACCAATCTTTTGCTACTTTTATCCAGCCTTTTGCTAATTCAATTAGGCCTTTTATTGTTTTTAGTTTTTAACTAGTTTTTGGCTTTTTTTTTCACTTTAACAACTCAGTTTCAGCTTCTTTAGCACATTTCAGTAAAGCACTCATTACAGCTCTTTTAGTTGGAAATCAAACCACCAACCTGCCGCCTGAGTCAGCGCCACGATGCATAATAATATTAATCCGGTCAGTGTTGCTAATTGATGGTAATCTCTGGAGCGTGTAAGCATGTAATAACCAATCTCAGCCTGGCGTCCCTCCTGAGTTACAGTGGAGCGTCCCATTCTCTGATCCAATCTAGAAGCAACCTTTTAATCCTATCTTGAGGGATTTTCATCTGGTAGCAAATTAATTTTGGTAATGTTATCAGTGACATCATTTCTTCTAGACAAGCACAGCATGCATACAGTGTTTTAAATAATGAGAAAAACTGAATTAATAAAGAAAAGGACAAAAGGATGAACGTTTTTTTCAAGGTTTGCAGCATCACCTGAGTATTTCCTTTTCTTTAGTCAATACATATTTATGCCTATTCACTTCCTGTTTTTACCTGATTTAACCGACCTGATTACGTCAGTGATGCCTGATGCTGGCGGGAAACAGCAGCAGCCACCTCTGCCCAGCAACCTCTTGCACACACGCCATCCATCCGACCCACATATCTGCAGTCATCCATAATCACGGACATGTTATCCGGGCTTAAGTGCTCACACGTTCAGAAATGCTGATTAGGAAGCAGAGATATTTGAAGTTGTGTCGCTCATGCTGGGTTTTAAAAAAAACGACTCGCATACAGAAAATTAACAGAAGATCAGATCCCTGCACAAATACGCACAGGCATTCACACTCCCACCACTGTGCTTGGAGGTGATGGCAGATGCATTCCCTGGAAACAGGTGCTTTAACCCCACATGAGTTCCTTTGGCTCTCTCTGTCTCACTTTACTTTTGATGGGAATCATTTCAGATCCTTGAGTCTTTCATTTTTTTTTTAGAAAAAGAGTGGTAGACAAGTCTAAAGCTATCTTTTTTAAACAGACTTTTATTCTAATTGACTTCAGTGAATATTAATCCTAGGCAATGTTGATGAGTAAAAATTTATATTTTTAGGTAAATTTGGTCAAATTATTATTATTTAGGGCAACTTCTGTTGGTTTCAGAGTTGCCAYATCAAAGTTTAGGCTAATGACGTTTTTTTTCCACAACGGGGCACCAAGTGTAAAATAAAATGTACCAAAATTTCAAAAGACATTTTCATCATTATTGAATTTTATTGGTATTTAACTCACTGTTATTACATTTAGCTAATTTTTACTAAATGTTAAATGTAATGTTAAATAATTTATGTAAAAAAATACATTCTAAATCTAAACGTAAACGTGAAGTCTTAAATGTTGTGGCTTAATGTTGAAGTTTAAGGTTTTTTTTTCAGAAGCCTTTGCTGTTGGTGCTCGGCTCTTGTTAGGATGTCATCATCCTGTGACAGTAGCAACTGCTAATGCTGCTAAAGCTGCTTTTCTAKAAGACATTCGACTTGCAGTTGTGGCTGGTGTCCGAGCTACACTTCAAACTGCCAGATGGCAGATACCATCCATGTTAGTTTCACATTTTCAATAAAAATTTTGAATGCCACCTTCAGCAGCATTAGCACCGTTAGCGGTTGCTTTTGTCACAGGATTATGGCATCTAATGTTGGTAATGCTGCAAAGAATGCCTTCCGTTCTGAAATGCTTAATGTAAACATAAACGTTAAGCTACAACATTTACGATTTAACGTTTGCATTTAGATGTACTCATTTATATTCATAATTTACATAAATTATTTAACATTTAAATTAAATTTATTTTAAAAAATCGTAGGAGGCTAAAATGTAAAAACAGTGACCTAAATAACAAGAAGATGTTAGTGGAAAACTTTTAATTTTACACTCAGAAAATGAGCTAAATGGTGAAGCTGAGGGATTAGAGGAGTCCTCCTGTAATCAGTGGGTTGCTGGCTCGATCCCCTTCATCTGTCTCAGTCGTTGTGTCCTTGAGCAAGACACTTCACCCACCTTGCCTGATGGTGGTGGTCAAAGGGTCCGTCAGCTCCGGTGCATGGCAGTCCCACTTTCGTCAGTGTGCCCCAGGGCAGCTGTGGCTACATTGTAGCTTAACACCACCAAGCATCTTTGAATGTGTTATTATTATTAAAACATTTTATTCTGCACTTGGCGCCCCATGCAAAACCTTATCATTATTAGTAATTATTTTCTGAATTTACCATCTTAAAAATGTTTTGGTAAATCTGGACTAGCCAAACCATATTTTTTTTATAATACCCCTAAAAATAAAAAGACTGCAATTACTAAGTCAATTACCAAGTGTTCATGCAAGCTGTATACAAGCTGTATTTTCTAAAAAAATAAAATAAATAAATAAAGACTCTTGAAATGTTTCAGCCATGTGGACTTTCATTGTTTCTCTCTATGCTAAGTTTTAGTCCACTTCAAAGTATCCCAGCTCCATTTAAATACAGCTCCACTTTGCTTTTGATCTGTTCTTACAGGCAGGTGTGTCTGCACTCTCTCCAGCATCAGATAACATCAAATAGCGTTTCTTTGACAATCCTTTGACCAGATTTCTTGGCTGAAGCCTCTGTCAGCTCACCTTATCTTCCCTTCACATTCTCACACCTGATATTTCTGTTGATAGAAAGGAGACCTCCTGTGTCTTGGTGTGAAAACTCCACAGGTGGTTTTCCCATAGATTTCAGAATTTTTTTTATGTTCGTTTTATTTTTTATTATTTAGTATTTCAGTGTTTTTAAACATAAAAAAAGCATTTATCAGCTTCGAAGTGAGACTGTAACAGTAGTTTTATTAATTAGTTATTAGTTCTGAATTCATTATAAAATAGAAAAGCTGGTTTCACTTGTTTAAAAAAAACTATGTTTTTTATATTTTATCTCCAAACAGAGGCCCCTTGGAGATTTTGCAGCTCGATTTTGTACCAGAAGATGTTTCCGAACAGATTGAGAGTCAGGCCATCTCGTGGCGCCTGGAGCTTCCAGGGAATATCAAGGATGTTGGCTTAATGCGGATCTACACCACCCGCAGAGACTACATGGGACTGGCACCTCTGGTGATGGTGAGAACAATACTTGCAGTTCAGCTCAGTTCAGCAGACCGCTGGAGTGCGAGACTTTATACAGATCAATATGTGTCAGTCAGAGTCAAAGAGATACAACTGAGGATGCATCCAAGACAGCGTTTTGATGCTCCAGATGAAAAGGCAACTCRTCTCAGAGGGAGGATTACAGTCTTTAAATTAATACAGTTGTCTGGGAGCACATTCAGATTACCTGGTGTTGCTTTGCTTTGTGAAAGACGCCTGTGGACACATTCAGCACTGAAGGGTTAGATTCCTCAGAATAATAATAAAAAAAAAATTGCATGAGTTTGCATCTGAAATGTCCAAAAACAGATGTGTTTTTTTTGTCCTGATGCATCTCAGTAATCCAGGTAAAAAAACAAAAAGAAAAAAATTGTATAGGTCTTCTGGACGGGTTCTTCTCTAATGAAACGTTTCGTCTCTCCTCCAAGAGACTTCTTCAGTCTGAGAGTTTCAGGCWAAATTCAGGCTTRRYAGRKCTGCCTCCAMGTGACTGATACTCACATCACATGGCTATCGTTGACACCTAATTAACACCTATTGTTAACAGGGGGTGGAGTGATACTGGCTATAGCAGCACTGTAGGAGAGGGACAACTGAAAACGGAGGCCTCCACCTCTGTTTAATGATGGACGGTCTTCACAAAAATGGCTTCTTTTACTCCTCTCTCAAACCAACGTTCCTCTCTATCAAAAAAGAGAACATCCTCATCTCTGAAAGAGTGACCGCTGGCCTGTAAATGAGTGAAAACTGCAGAGTTCTGGCCGTTAGACGTAGCTCGTCTGTGTTGGGACATTCTTTTGAACAGTGGCTGCTTTGTTTCCCCGATGTATAACTGGTCACAGTCCTCCTGGCACTTAACAGCATATACAACATTGCTCTGTTTGTGCCGGGGCACCGGATCTTTGGGGTGAACCAGCCTTTGCCGTAATGTGTTTTGGCGTTTGAAAGCTACTGGGACATCATGTTTAGAAAATAAAAGTCTCAGTTTCTCCGCAACATACGGAATAACCACTGGTTTGGGTCTGGGTTTGGGGTCTTCATTTTCACCTGAAGGTTGCATGGAATCCTGTCTGTGTTTCCTGTCTGCTTTCAGGAAAGCCCAGTCAGGATAACCACACTGCTCCAGGGCCTGTCGTGTGTGTGATTTCTCTTTCTCCCTGGCTCCTGGGTTTGTAGGGACACTGTCTGCTCTGTGGTACAGAGTCCTGATCACTKCTAACTTGTGTTCCAGTGGGTGGTGGGAGGTGGTGTCTTTTTGGCTGCTTAGAAAATGTCTCATTTTCACAAACTAAATTCAATAATACAATTTTTGATAACATTTTATAATAATCCCACCTTATTTAGACTTACTTAACAATTAATAAATTATATGTTAACATTAACAACAGGATGATTCATACATAAGCTATAAATTAACACATTTATTAACTAACACAGTCATTGGTTGTTCATGCTTAATAACTCATGAATTAACTTCTCTATAGACTGTGTGTTTGTATGTAACTATTCATGTAAATGACACTGTGTTAGACATGTATTAATGGTTACAGAACATCTAAATTGATTTACTAATCATGCAGTGCATCATTGTTTAAGATACTTTAAGATCTATTTTCTCTTTACTTAAGAAAATCACTGATGATGAAGAAAATAAGAAACTAATATTAAGTTCTTTTTTTCTACTGAAGTGATTAAAAAACGATACTTGCTAGTAGTTAAGTCTTTTTGTGAACCCTTCTAAACTGAAGAGTGTTTATGCTTTTAAAGGGGCAATATCATGTAAAATCAACTCTTTTGAGTTTTACATCATGCTATAAAGTTATCCTCTCATCAAAACCATCCAGAGTCTTGCTTCGACTCATTCATGCATGTTTGAGAAATCCTGCAGTGTCCTGAGGCAGCCAGGCAGGGGAGCAAAAACGACCGGTTGGGATTGGAACCGCCTTTTGGGATCAGCTCCTTCTCTGGGCTGTGTCTTCAAGATGAGCTTCCTCATCACAGAGCACACACCCACCCGGCCATGCTGAAATGGGTGGGACAGAAGCGGAAGGTGGTTCTTAAAGAGACAGAGGCCAATTTCAAGGCGTTTAGAAAGAGATATGATGAGAAGTCAAGTTTATTTTCTATTTAAACACATAAACAACATTTTAAAAACACCCGAAGGTGACATAGATACTTTATTATGGTATTGAATTTAAATAAATGCCTGACAAGCACATAATAATGCCCCTTTAAAGTATTTGTCAGTGTATAATGGACAAAACCCTGAAGCTCCTTTTCACCTGTGAATACCAGACCCAATTCAAAAATTCTCTTACCATTAATACAGAGGTGCCCAGAGTGGGACCTGCGGAGAAAGATTGGTTTCCCAGCCATTTGATTTGGCCKACCAGCAGTCTACACTTATGATGCTCACTTTATCTTTGAATTATATTAAGATTAAAAAGGAAAACAAGTAACTACGAGATAATATTTAGATTAGATTTAAACACATTGCACACTTTAAAAGACAAAAAATACTCACATTTTATCAATTCATGAAATATTCCATGAGTCTTTACTCCCAAATTGTATGTCAAACTTTCTCCAAGTGCATAGGCTAAACAAACAAAAAAATAAAAAAATAAATGCATGGCTCACTGTACTGGCTTATAGCTAAGCGTAAAAAACAAAATTACTTTACATGACGAGTATTTGCATTTCACTGATTTGCATTGCACTGCAGTTGGCCTGAAGTCTTCAGACAGATTTTCAGTTTGGCCCTCTAGGGGAAAAGTTTGGGCAGCTCTACATTAAAGCATGTCTAACACATGATGTGAAACATGAGTATTTAAATATATAAACACACAGTAGATAGAATGGTTAATTTGTGAGTTATTAATCATGAATAACCAATGAGTAATTGATTTTGGAAGTAGTTAACCTTTATGAGTAAATTAATGATGTTTTCAAGGTTTATTAACATTTATTAATGATTAAGTGAGGTTAAATGAAGTGTAGGTATTAAAGTGTTATCCATTTTTTAAATTATTTCAAAATTTGGCAAGCACAATATATAAAACAGTTTAAAATTATTTGTATTTTAGTCATTTTGTCATCACTTCCCCCCATTTTTTCAGCCACAGATGACAGTTTTTTAAACTGATAATTTTTCCTTTTGTCTCAGATTAATCACATGCTCATCATGACTGGACTAGCTTTCTGTCCAACTATCTGTCATGATTATTRAGGTCAAAACCTGCAGACACTACAAGGTGGGTTTGTGTCTGTCCACYGGGAAAGACTCACAAGTCTATTTCATGGTACAATAGTCGACATAAATCAAAYAACCTTCTGGGAGGAAATTTGTTTCATCTCACTCACTTACAGGATTAARACGTGGAAAATGCTCTTCTTTTTTGTGAACGATCACATACAAAACCATATTTTACAGCCATTTGTGGGTCACCGCTGTCTCTATGCAGAAAGATAAACTCATGTAGTCTATGAACGTGGAAGTAATAAGGAAATAAAATATCTGCCAGCAACATGATGTCTTACATTTTTAATTTTTTTCATTTCCTCTCCGTTATTTTAGCCTCTTTATCTACGGAGTGTAACCATTTGAGCTTATTAATTGAACAAGTACTTATGCTAGTAATACATTCAGAACAAATTGAAAAAAAAAGAAAAAAAAACTAGCCCAACTTCTTGAGGTTGCCAGATTATTGCAGCGCTTGCACACGCACTGGATGTGAAGCGRTCCCAGCATGGTGCTGGCATCGCCACAGAAGCGCCGCGATTACTTTCTGGTTTTCTGCTCCTCCCTGATCCCCTGGCTTCTGTTCAAGTCAGTATTGCTGTCTGAACTAGAAGATGTCCTTTTGAAATTGCGGTCAGCAGCTGTCYGGCCGACCGAGTTCAGATTGTGGCGCTGCCAGGGAACATCTGCTGAGCGCCGACTGGTACTTTAGCACCAGCGTGGAGCGGGAGGAAGACAAAAATAAAGACAATATTAAAGGAYTTAAAGATCTTTACAGAAGCTGCTGCTTAGAATTTGGAAGCTGGAAGATTTGAAACGTGACAAAACACTAGAGTGTAATTTACAAATGCCATTTTTATTTAAAAAGTGTTTGTTGCAGACATACTGTACATTTATCCCAATCATAAAAGTATTATTTTTAATTTTAGCACACCTGTCCACTTTGTATGTGAGTGTTTCATCAATGGGATTATTATGCATCATTTTTTTAAAATCGGTGTGAGTCCTGCTAACACCTTGTCTCTGCCTGCCATCTCTGCACATGCACTGATGACAATAGAGATGATAGCAAGTGTTTCATGCTGGTTAATAWTGAATATGTCAAATGTCTACAAGTCTCTTTGACCTCTGAGTTTTTTCTTGCTTTTAAATTTAAATTCACACAACAAACCTTTTCCATTTATTAAGATATTAAAGGTGGCTATAGTTTTAAAAGCATACTTGTTTATTTATAGTTTTCCTTCAAGAATCCTATTTATTCTGTATTTTAAAGGTTATTTATCGGAACAAATATTGCGCAGATCAGATTTAGTGAAGCAGAACTCTTTGACTGTCTCAGACATCTTGGTTTGATTTCACACCTCAAAGAGATGTTCATTGTTTGTTCAGTAATTAGCATTTTAATTAGAATTTTTATCTTTCTTCGGTGGTATTAAAAAGGGCAAAAACATTGCAAGCAATTACTATAATTATTATTTTCTTATGTTGTGTTTTTAGGACTTTTTATGATGTCTTCTTTCAGAGTTGGAAACAAAAACACATTTAGTTTCTCTTTCTTTTTTGTAATTCTTATTCATTAATTAGCTTAATACACATACATGTTTTCAAATGAGTTGCTTTATTTCTGATATGTCAGCTTCTGCACTTGTGCACCTTATATTCTCCAGTTTAATCCTCACACAGCTGGAATGGTTCAGAATGTCACAGCTGGTTCATGTATCAGACACATGGGGATGTTCTGTGAGGTGTTTCCATAGTTTTTTGTGTTTCTTTTCATTTTTATCACCCTTAGAGACATTTATATGATTAAATGAAGAGACTAAAAACTGTTTGTGTACATGAAGTTATTGTTGCAGTTTTAGCTCTGTGATGAACTGTTATTTGTGTCAGAAGAGTCCTACATCCTGTCTCTAAACAGCTGGGGGCTGTCTGCAGAACTCTGACACCTAAACTCAATAAAATGCAGATTTGAAACCCCCCACATTATGATAAGAACTGTTTGTATAAAAATAGACCAGATTTTACTTCATGTATTTTCTATAAATACTCACAAATATCTAAACCCAGAATAGTACAAGAAGTGTCCTGGTTCATTCATTTGCTTCTTATAATGCAGTAAAAATGAAATAAAATAAAGAAAAAAATGATTAGATTTGATTTATTGATTTAACAGGAAAAGATTATTAAAAATCAAGCCTGACTCAGCATAATTGCTGCTTTACAGCAG
>NW_013952415.1:1586182-1603742 GCF_001266775.1 Austrofundulus limnaeus | reverse complement strand
TCAGTTGTCCTTTTGTAACAGATCTAGTTGAATGATCACTTCCAGAATTTGATTTGGGCAACAATGCACAGAGAGTTCCATAATTGGCACCTTGGAAGATCTGAAAATATAAATTAATACCACCAAGAAAAAAAAAAGAAAAGATATCCTGTATATATATATTTATTTCTGGCCCATGAGATGCAGCAACAAAGCTATTTAAAACACACTCAGAGCCAATAAAATGTGACAAGAAATTATGCAGTGCTGCAGCTGGGAAGTCTATCTGTGAAACTTTTAGCTCATTCACCAGCACGGACTTCCCTTTAAATAAGATTTATTAACCTTAATGTTTATTGACAGAACTGCTGCCTGTGAGTAGTAAGTCTTATTGGCTCCATTCTTTTTGAGAGTTAGGACTTTGGTRTTTGGATGGCACAGAAATGGGAGATCAACATTTGTTTAGAAAATAAAAAAGACCCAGAATGAAATGAATGTAATTATAAAGGATTTACACTAAAGAATACAAATTTTAGGACACAATGTTTAAAATTTGCTCAAATAAAAAACAATAAAATGCACTTTGTTAATGAACATGAACAACATAAAGTGCATAAAATACATTAACTTGCTCTTCACGRGCTCCTCTTTCTGCTCAGACCACAGATATTCTGAACACAGCCATGCTGACGGGTAAAATGGTTTCAGTTCCTGTGAAAACTCTTGCTGTTGAGGCCAGTGGCTCAGTCATGGATGTGACGAACTACACCAGCTGCAGGTCTACAGACGAGGATGTGCTCAAGGTAAGACATGAAAACAGCAGAATGGACCAGTGTGACAAAAAAACGTTTTTATTAAAAATAAAAACAGCAACTGGTTTATGTTTAGAGCAGTTTTAATTCAATTTATCTTATTTTGACAAAGTTTTTGTGTGAATTCTGTTTCTGCTTTTACACTGTTGTTTTTGTTATTTTTCCATTTTAATTTTTGTAATTTTACAATTTGTGCTTCTTTAGTTTTTTGAATCTTTTAGATTTTAGTTAACATTTTGCTACATTTAGCTTTCAGCTAACATTATGCTGCTGTTAACCTTTGTTAGTTGTTTGTTACTTTTAGCTTTTAGGTTATTGTTAAACATTTAGTTAGCATTTTGCTACTTTTAGCTTGCCTTTTGCTAGTTTTAGATTTTAGCTAATGGTTTTTTCTTCTTTTAGCTTAGCGCAGTCACTGCCCACCTGGCATTCATACTAAATTTTTTGCAGAAAATGACAAATTTGTTTCCAGTCTGGGTTTTTTAGAGTTGGCATGTTCTCCATGCACATGCTTGGGTTTTCTCCAGGTATTCTGATTTTCTACAGACCATAAACAAGTATGCCGAGCTTGTGATTTGCAGCATCAGTTCTTACAGTAAACACAGCCGTACGACCTTATTGCAGTGAATCTGTTCCTTGCTTTGTGAGCGTAAAGCAGTGGGTTGTTTAGAAGAGTAGGAATGAAGCTGAAAAGGAATAATTAAAGGATTACAAACGCAGTCTATCAACAGAGAGGCCTAATTCAGTTAATATTGTGCATCTGGATGCCCTCTCAGGCTTCCTGTGGTCAACGACCCCTTTTAGAGAAATGCACACAATAAGATGAAGTCAAAGCTCAAACCACAGAATCTATTGTTTATACTTAAGCCGCCACAAGTTGAATTTTTATGAGGGATTCATTCACAAGCAGTTTGCGTGCACATACTATAGGTTCGGGTAACATGAGACTTGTTATGCATGGATACAATAAAGTGTAGGACTGAAAATGTGCTGGAGCTCAGGGTAGCATTTTTTCCTCATATAAATAAAGGGAAGAAGGAAATGAAAAAATATAATGTATTTGAGGTTGAATGTCTAATTTTTGTTTGTCATTCAAACAAAAACAAATTTGCTCAGTTTAGGTGGTCTTTTTTGTGGAAAAATGCAAATATGAGCAGAAATGAAAGCTGAAGACTATTCTAGTTCACCTTTAATTAAATCAAGAAATTTGTTAATTGAAGACTTTAAATAACAAAAGACAAAATGATAGGAGTAATATTGCTGTATCAACGCGAGTTGCACAGTTTGGGATGGAATTTAGGCAAAAAGCTGGTAAATGTCGTCTGACTTCATAAACACGTTTTAGATGGCGCTGATTTTGTTTGGTACAATGAAAAACTGTCACATTAAAAGAAAAAAACATGCAAAATTTTGAGGAACACAAGGTCTTCAGATGTTAATTCAGCATCTAAATTCACCAAATATTTTTCCTACGTTGTCTTTGCGGAATGTACTGCCACAGAAAAATCWAATATTTTAGGTCTCACTTCACAGCTTACCAGACTTCAGCTCTCTGCAGCTGGACCTTTTTCAAATTTCTTTACCATGCTCCAACAGGTATGCATGTTTTATTTTTATTTTTTTTTGGCCAAAACCGAGGAAGCTTACACTGCACTGGTGATTTAAATTTTGTAGTTAATTCAACTCTGACTTTGAGTTTATAGCCAGTGTGACAGCTTGTTTTATCGGTCYCTTTTCTTCAGCAAATCAAAACACTGCAGAGTAGAAAATATAAATTTTTAGTTTATTTAAAATGAAGCATCAGTGTAACAGTTTTTTTTTTCACTCTGTGACGTTTCCATTCATCTGCAGTTTGCATGCGTTTCCAACAGGAAGTGGGGGCATCTGTATTGATCACGAATCAATCACTGAGAGCAGGGTTTGTGAATAAGCATGTGCTATTTTAAAACAAGTTCAAACAATGATGACCTTACATAAACCTGGGCAGAGATACATAATCATAAATGACAAAAATGCTGTGTAGATTTTATTTTAAATATAAACAAGACATTTGATATGGATAATACCATAGTACCAATAATTATTTTGAACTTTAAAAGCTGTTAAAATTGTTTTCTGTACAGGTTAGAGGCATTTTCATTGCATCCTATACAAACAGTTTGCTCTTCTTTTGTATTATTGTTTGATCTCCACTTTAAACAAACTGAAGKTGTTAGTTTTTAATTGACTGTCCTTGTTTTCAAGTTTTTATAATGTTATTAGTTTTATATAATGAGTTAGCAATGTGTGTGCATCTCYAGCTGGTCTTCTGCTAAAACGCAGCATCGAACATCCAATCCTCATTAGTCTGACCCATTAGAAAAGAGAGGGCAGCAARGTGAGCAGCTGTGATGTGAAAAGGAATTCATATTATTGCTAAYATATTAACAAATTTATTACTTCGAAGAAATGTTTTGTGGATAAAATAGCATTGGAGAGCAGCACTGGAAAGTTGCCCAAGGCATCAGAAAGTTTGGTTTGGCCRATGAGAGTCTGCAGATAGTGAGTGGCCACTACTTTCACAAGAATCCAYCTATTTTTAGAAGACACTCTTCCCTCCACTATTTCCTTATTTTTTCATTTTTGCCTCTCTCTTTCTACCACCTAAATTCCAATGCTGCACTCTATTCTCCAGTCTAGTGCTCTCCAATTACCCCAGTGGAGCCACTGGTTTGTTAAGATAAGTGAAGCAGCAGCACAGATAGGCCTCCAATCTGAAATAAAACACACCAACTGCAGAGTCTCACCTCATTGCTCTTCCTGGTGGGGAACGCGAGGCTCTTACCTCCTGTACAGCTCTGTAGGGACAGGCGTAAAGCGGGGCTAATTTACATTCTGTAACAGTTGTGATTTTTAGGTGACGTAAACACAAAACATGTTGAGATTCCCGAGCCACCCTTTGGAAATAGTGTGAAACGCACAAAAAGTGTGTTGTTTTTTGCCAATATTCCAGTCGATGCCTCTGTTTTCCATCTCAGCTTATCAGTCATCCAAACAAAAAAACAATCTCGTTCAGTTTGCGTGGTCCATCATGTGGAAAAACGCCAATATTTTTACATCTAGACAAACATCTAAAATCAGACCGGGCCTTTTTTTTCTTTTTTACTCAACTGAATCCTGTAAACTTTTATTATTGTTTTTGGTCGAAACTAAGGTATTGTGCCATTTTCTTTCATCTCTTTCATATTTCCAGGTGTCCGAGCGCTGCAACTACATTTACGTAAATGGGAAAGAGACAAAAGGGAAACTCAGTGTGATGGTCAATTTCACTTATGGTTTCCTGAGTGCACAACTGGAGATGAGTGTATGGATGCCTCGTCTCCCGTTGACTATGGACGTGGCAGACACCGAGCTGAGCCAGATTAAAGGTTGGAGGGTCCCTGTTACAACTGGCAACAGGAGGTAAGGCCTACAGCCGGGGTGTCAAACTCATTTTCACCAAGGGCCACGTGATTATGATGGCCCACAACGAGTSAGCTGCAATCAGTACTATTGTGATTCATTTCCCATCCAAGTCATCTCCACTTTGGCATGCTTCTCCTCCTGCATACTTTGTCCTAGAGCTGCCATTGTAATCTAAATCTGTAAAGTTCCTGTGCCAAATGATTGCTATGCCTTTTGGTGCCTGTGCAACCTATAGTTTTTGGAATATTAACGTTTAAAATCAAATAACGGGAGTCAATGGAACCTTGTATGCGTCCAATACTGCCCCATGCGGTGTCTACTCAGTACTGCACCATAGTTTGATAATATTCAAACTCAGTAGTTCAGTGTTTACAATACAAACATGATTGTATTTTAATATTTCACTATAATATTGTCCTAATATTCCTTTATTATTGTAATATATTGCAGTTTAGTGTCAACAATTGCATTGGCAATATGGCCTCTTTCAGCACACATACAAACCTAACACTTGGAGTACCTACTGCAACAGCTCCTATAGTCTCATGGTGAACACTATGGGCTTTCATGTGAGAGATCAGAGATCAATCCCAGCTATAAACAAAATATTTCATTTAAACTACATATTTTCTAATTGTCAAATTCTCACACAATTACCCCCATTACAAACAACTGCTGACTTGGCAGGCACAAGCTGGAACTTGATTAGCAAACACATTTCAACTTGGTCACAGTTCAAGCTGCAGGCAAAGGCATGCTACAAGGCAATGCACACTTGTTTTTACATCGTAAAAACCCATGCCTAGTTACCTTTTAAGTTTTGTGTTTAGCTTGGGCTTAACATGAAACGTCAAGTTCTTCGACTTTTCGCTTTTTTTTCTTCGACTTATTGCTATAGCTGAGCACTGCTAACAAACTAACTGAGCTCTACATGGTATTTCCTGCATAGAAACAAGGTCCTCTATAAAACACTGAAAAGTGCTACATGTACAACTGACTAAATGTGAAATAATTCTGTGTGCATAACATTTATTCATTTCATTTCTTTAAAAAACAACAAAATTTATGTACAAAAAACCACAAATCACTAATAAAATGAAAGGCGACAGAAAGAAAAAAATCTTATTTATATACAGTATCTGCACATTTTTTCTCAAAAAATTAAATGTAATCAATAATGATCTACAAACAAAAATTAAACAAAAACAAAAAACTAACTAAGTAATTAATGCAGAAATACTATTAAAGTAAAGGTAAGAGAGTTTTACTCATTGTTGAGTTGTAATAAGTAGCTACTGTCTTGAATTCTAAACTCTCCCACTTTACAACAGGGAATTCCCATTGAAGGGGCGCTCCAGTTTAAACTTATGACTTTTAAGTAGGAAATTCCCACTTCCCAGTGCAACTGGGCTGTAGCWAAATTAACCTCATTGGCGGGCCAGATGGAAGTCACCCACGGCCCACATTTTGCTCGTGAGCCTTGAGTTTAACACCTGTGGCCTACAGTAACCAGTTGCTCCTTTAGGTTTGAGTACCGACATTATATACAGCCCTTATAAATACAACATGAAAAAAAATGAGGTTAAAGTTTTGAACTGCAGATTGGTAAGAGTGAAAACAGAAAAAAAGAAAAAAAGTCCTGTCTTTTATATAATGAAAGATTATCCATCCCCAAGTTACATCTTGCATCTCTGTGAACATAAAGTCAAAACCCAGGTCTTTGAAATAATCTGCTCAAGGCAGATTAATCAAAGCTGTCTGGTCCAAGTAGGAGTAAACATGTTTCTGGAGGAGAGTCTCATGCAAGACGTTAGCAATACAGCTSGAATGTTAAAACCCGGTTTGAGGTTGCTTTGTTTTGAGATTGGGCATCATGTAATTCAACTTTCTGTCCTACATCATAATGCAGATTTCTCAAAAACATGAAATGATTTGCAGCTGAAGTTGAAACAAAAGTTAACTTTTATTAAGACAATACTTAGCACAACATGAATAAAAACGGTCACCTCATTGCAAAGATAAAAAAATAAATAAATCTAAACACGCAATGCAAATAAAAAAACATATTCAGCAGATGTGCCAAGTTTATGAGCTGTTTTTTTTCTCTTTTCAAAAGGGCAGGAGTGTTTACCGCAATCCATGTTTACTAGAATAAATAATTCTCACTTGAAAGCAAACATTTTCATTGTGCTTTCATTCGAAAATGCCACATTTATCTAAYCTCAGTATCAAAATAATGTGAATGTTTAAACCTTTTGAATTAAAATCAACAATTTTCTCTCTTTTTTGACACAACTGTTCATAAAAAAACAGGACATATCTGTTTGATGCATCAGTGGTGAGCCCAGATGCACCACAGTTGTCCTAGAAAATAAAGGTTAGTAGGGTTGCAATCAATACGTACAGTATAGCCATTCTTTCCTACCGCTCAATACTAATTGACAATGACCCACAAATTCAATACCCAGCTCCAGATAAAAACACATAGTAGGTCAGAAACCTCACACTGAWACAACCTTTCTTGGTAAGGAGTGTTAAAGTATGTGCATGTGCACAAATGTGTTACAGAAGCTGTTTTTGTTTTTTAGCCTGCATTAAATTGTGTGTACTATAAGCATATCTTTCTTGTTCACATTATTATAGACAGTGAGATAAATCGAATCAAATTAGCACGTTTTCTGAAAAGTTTATCTAACTGAATTTCTAAGTATGTTGAAATAAGTGTTAATTTAGCTAATTAGCACTTGTAGAAATCGTACRGTGTTCCCAGATGCTGATTGGAAACCTTGTAACCCTAAAAAGCTGAAAAAATACAGGTGGAGTAATAATTGCATTTAAAAAAAGATAGGAATCTGAGCTGTTGGAGGTTAAAAAAACCAAAGTATTAAAGTTCTGGTAATTAATGATGTGATTTTAAATGAGCTGTAAATTAAATACAAGTTTAATATAAAAACCAATGAACAAATAGAACTTAAATTAGCATTGTTTACTTTGTGCAGGTAGAAAGCTGCTGCGGTGTCGAATCGATAACCTTCAACAGCCGGACACGAAGATTTAACCAAGCATTTCTTTTATGTTTGTTGTTCAGTCGCTCTGATTTAAATTAAGCAGCAATCTCAACCCATGTTAAGCCTAAGGACCTGAGACTATAAAATAATGATGTTTATTCAAACTGTAAGTCTTGACGGGAGCTTTGTGCCTGCAAGTGTGAAAAAAAAACCATTTCCACCAATCCAGCAGCACACCTGAGGTGCACCGTGTGGCACAGCAGCTGTGTGTATGATAATTATATGATCATAGCTGAGAGGTTCACAGCTTAACCTCCATCACGCACAAACAAACCACTCAGCCGTGGGTTCTTGGCTAATTTAAGTTAAATTGATTTGGAGGAAAAGGTCACTCCGCATGTGCTTGTGCCTCATAGCAGCAGTAACAATTCTTCTGGGCTTTACTGTTTTTCTCTTAGAAGTTCACAAATTAGTTATATGTTTTTTTGGGTTGTTTTTATATTTTTAGAAAATGCTGGAAGCTAATCAGGCAATGTTGTAAATAGCAAAACAGCTGCAGTCATGAGCTGGAATATTCCCTAAATTTACTGCAGTCAGAGCCTTGAAATGTGTGTGAGTTCATCAGTCTTTCTAATGGAACTTCAACAATAAATAATGGACCAATTATGTTTTTTTTGTGTGTGTGTGTAAAAGATCTACATGGGACAGTGAGGAAGATGAGGAGATGAGGAAGGGCAGGGGTTGCATGCTGCAGTACCAGCTCTCTGCAGTGAGGGTGCTCACACCTTTTGTAGCCCAGCCTGATGCTGAAGTCCTGCCTGACCCTCTGACTGGAGAAGAGCCTGTGGAGTACTTCATAGGCCCTGACTGGCAGGTAAAAACAGTTAAATATTTAATGTTCCCTATTGTACTGATAGGTTAAATAAAATAAAATAAAATAAAATAAAATAAAATAAAATAAAATAAAATAAAACAAAATAAAATAAAATAAAATCGCCCATATAATATGTAAAATGTTTTGTAATTTTGAACTGATGGTAACAAAAAGGTTTAAAAATTGCTGTTTTAACACTTGGATCAAGGTCTTGCTCAGACTAGCCATTGACTCCTCATTCTGGTCCAAATTCAACTGGAATCATTCGTGAGTTTTCTTCAATACAGTATTTGTTCATGCAGTCTTTCCACATAACCTCACTTTTATTTTATAATTAAAACAACTAGTTTTAAACTATCAAAATGATGCTTATGCATTACTTCTGATTTATGCTTTTACAAAATCTTTAATTTAATTGATTGACCTTTTTTTGGTTGATTGACAGGTGGATGTGACCAATCTTGTGCACTATTCTTTACAAGCAAAGGACCCAAAAGTGGTCAAAGTGCAGGACGGGATGGTCCTACAAGGACGAGCTGTGGGGACTACGACTGTGCAGGTGGATTGTGCGTGCCCTGTATGTGAACGTGGGGAAATTTTTCCCAAAAAAGCAGCCTCGTGGGGTCCGAAGTGCATTGTGGGGACCAATGCCCAGTCCCTATGGGTCCAAATGCAAATTACGGGTGGGGGATTAGGTTTAGGACCAAGGTTTAGGTTAGTTTTAGGGTCAGGTAGATAGATACCTGTGAGGTTATTTTAGGGTAAATGGTCAGGGTTAGGCTATAAAGTCTAAAAAATGAATGGAAGTCAATGCACGGTCCCCACAGGGTTGAAGAACAAACGTGTGTGTGTCTGCGTGTGTGTGTATGTGTGTGTGGCTTTGGCAGTGTAAATACAACGTGTGTCCACATTTTGTTTGCAGGTGTTGTCCCCTCTGACATCATCGGTCCTGGCCGAGAGCAGCATCAGGGTGCAGGATGATAAAGTGAGTGTGACAGAACTGGGGGTGCAGTTGGTTTCTGGACTCTCCCTGTCTCTTCAGCTCAGCCCAGGGAGCAACAAAGCCATTGTTGCCACAACAACCACAAGGGAGATAATCACACAGCTGAAACAGGTAAGCAACAGAAGAAAAACTGAAAACATAAAAGAAAAAAWGTGGGGGGCACAGAAGAGGTTTTTGTCTTTATGTACCAGTGTCAGTTTATTTTTTATGTCTTTATGTTCATTTATAGCAAAAGATGTTTAATTTCACTTTAAATAAAAAACACAGATTTATTGTTTTATAATGACTTCATAAATGTTGCAGATCGACCAGTTTGATACGTTCTAGTGATTTCAAAACATGGGTTTTCTATGATATGTGCGCAAAGCCTTAAAAATAATCTTGTCATTGTGCTTTTATTTTTAACCCTTCAGGGAAAAATGACCCAAGATCTCATCATTTAAAACTGTGCAACAGGAGGCTTAAAATTTTATCCTGGAAGCATACAACTGCTTGTTTTGTTAGCCCCATTTAGCAGCTGCAATGGGAAGAAATTAGCATTTTTTTCACCACAAATACCTAAAAAGGAAGCATCAGGACAAGAAAAAAAAAGATCTGAAGTACAGACACATAATTTTCATTACTGCTTGATGGGCTCTGTGTTAAATTGTGGTTTTGGTTCTGTTTGTTTTTCTGAGATTATGCTGCTGTGGTGCAACATTGAGGGCTTTTCTAAGACTGCAAATGTTCCCGGTGGAGGAAAGAGTATTTTACCCTAGAGGCGCCGCTAATTAGTTAAATCGGTCATGAAACATTAAAATGAGTGCATAAAGTAACAGAAGAGATTATGTTCTTATCTTCACACACCTGAAATGTAATAGAAAAAAGTTGCTAAAGCTTTACTCCTATTTTATTTGAATAAAATCCAACCTTGTGCAGACACTTGGGAATGCATTACTCCTAATTTAAACTAGATGCGGTCCCGCTCCACACCGGTACGATCCGACTTCCGCAGCAAATACACAACCATTATAATCAACATGAGTATTTATGCTAGGCTTCTCTCCAGCGGCACAGGGCAGCGGTGAGCGGATGGCGATCCACCAAAGTTAGATTCTATCCTATATTTGCCGGACGCCGGAGCTGCGTCAGAGTCAATTTACAAAGATCACATTGCACCAACCGGAAAAGGAAAGCATTCTTATTTTCAAAATAATTCCCCAAAGGCAGACTAATTTTGTCGAAATCCCAGCTATATCATTAAATATGGATATATTTGTTTACAAATGCTGTCAAAATGTATTGTTTGGGAAGCAAACAGCAACATATGCAGCATACACACACATGATGCACATGGATTTRATTTTTGAKATCAGAAGTTTCAAAAAGACAACAGCGATGAASTRAGAGCTGTGTTTGGAGTCCACAGAATGAATTATTTTGCTCTGACTTCCATACTTATGACTGGATTTATCACGCGATCTCACATTTCGGAGTGGAGCAGAGGCTGTATAAATTGGGGTGCAAACAACCGATGGCAAACTGCYCAGCYGAACCGCATCTAGTGTAAATTAGGGATTAGTGTCAGAAATTAACTTGTAATAATGTCCATGTTGCAGTGATGTATTGCAATGCATAGGCTTAAAAAAGCAAATTAATTCCTTATATTTTGAATATATTTGATATATAACATGTTAGTCATCCTGATAGAATTAAAATACTTTTCACGAGTTATAAGTTTTTGACTTAAAGAACTAGAGTTGAATGTCATGACATTAATATTAGCATATGAAGAGTGCAAAGAGTTGAAGTTRTGAATGAAAAAGGGAAACATGAAGGCAGCCAAGGAAAATTTAATAGGCAGAAACCATAAATGAAATAAGTAATTGGATATTAAACTAAGTGATTTTTGTGTCTGTGAAAGTGATTGCAGGTTATGAAGTCATTTCTTTGTTGGGATTCTCTGACAATAACTCAGATATAGGGTTTGTTTGTGTACGTTCACACTCCAGTCAACAGACTGAGGGCAGCGTAGGGTTCAGTGTTCCTCAAGGACAGAAATGAAGCAGAGTAAATAAAAAGCAAACTCAAAATCAGTAAGCAGTATATGTTTTCAATGAGAGCTTAGTCATCTTGCATAAAGAGCAGAAGCAGTTTACGCGACACATCCATCTGCAGAAAACAGGAGTGTAGTGCTTTCTTTTTGCTTCACCGAGTGCAAATGTGTTCTCGGCCCGGGTCGTCGTTGCCGTTTGCAGTGCTGTGTGAAAGCCCAAGATGAGGCCGACAGAGTGCACCGATGAACATTTTAAAAGCTCACTCACACATTTAGCCGTGGCAGCTTGCCAGGTGTAAACCAGCGACCTGCGTAGACCAGCAGTTAGCCGCTGGAACGACCGCTCACTTTACATCCAGTTGACTCGCACTGCTGGGTCTGACCCTGGCAGTTACAAACATGCCTGAGCAGATGACCTGCCAGTTGTTTTTGTTCATGATATGCTCAGGACAAGTCATAGTGTATTTGAATCTAAAATAGATGTTAGGTTTATGGTGACCTAGTGGCTCACATTAGCCATTAGAATTAGGTCGCAGTGAATTAATGTGATTGGACTGGGTAATTCTGTTCCTGATGTGACTTTTGTTGCTCCACTTTTGTATGTAAAACCAGTCACTACGCTCTTTAAAAAGTGGTATTGTTTCTGTTAAGTCTAGAATTAAAATAATATGGATTGATGTGATTTCGAGGCAGAGGTTTTTGTTGAATTTRCCCCCAATTTGTTAAATACATGACTTTCAGAAACTGTATCTGCCGACAGTTTCTATGCCTGACAATTTGCCTTTTGTCTTCAACTTGTCCACTTTTCTGATTTTTACTCACACTGCACAATATGCTGTCAGGGTCAGGTACAAGGACTCCAGAGAAGAGAGTGGGAAAAGCAAAGAAAGTCCAAAGAAAAACTCTGAAAGACCTTCAGAATACCTGAACTCAAGAACTATTAATCAAAACCACTTRATAGCATAACAAGAAAGTTCGACTTCTCAGAGACTAAGTATAAAGAAATTAGGGGTGGTTTGAAATGTTTTAAAGAATTAAAGTAGAGGAGAGACATAAGTATTGATTTGTTCCATCTTGTCTGACTTCCGTGCCAGCTGATGAACTTTGTAATATCCAGTTCTTTTCATTTCTCTTTTCGTACAGGAAGCCTTGGTCAACTGCTGGGTACAGTTCAGCGACGGGGCGGTTGCTCCTCTGGAGATGTTTGACCGCGGCGTCTACTCCCTCACAGTCTCCACCCACGACCAACGGGTGGCCACGGTGCGCCGCACACCGCAGTCCACGTTCGCAGTTGCGCAAGGTGAAGGCGAGGGCCGGGCGAGGCAAGTGAGGGTAGAGCTGAGGATCTGCGAGGAATGCCAGAAGTCTAAGAGGAAGAGTAAATTGGCGGTGGGAGCAGCGATTCTCAAGACCAACTTCCAGAGTAGCAGAAGTGTCACAGGAGGAGGAGGCGCTAARAGAAATAAAAATGTAGGGGGAAGTACACTAAAAGTTATTAATGAAATTAAAGCAACAGCAGCTTCACAGAATGTTGTCGGTACGCTGGACAGAAGACTGGTCCGAGGCACAACACCTAACCAGCAATCCACTGTGGRTGAACGTTCCACCGCTACAACAACCTCTAACAAATATGTACAAACATATGTTGTGGGGACTGGAACGACCAAATCGACAGGAGGAACTGTTTCTAGTGTCTTCAGTGTGGCCACCCCTTCAGCTATGAGCAAACCAGGCTTGAATACACAACCAAACACGATCAAACCTACAGAGGGTGTCTTCAGTAAAGGAGAAGTGTTGAAGAAACCTTATGGAAATATGCTTGATAATTCAAATTCATCTTCTAATATAAACATTCCTGAAGCAGAAACACCCAAGAAGGAGGTTCCTAAATCTAAAATGCCAAACCTCATTGAGAGCGACCTCATCAGGACATTCAGAGCCATGTCAGACTTGGAAATCGGCATGTATGCTTTAGTGGGTGTCTCCTGTGTAGCTATTTTGGCCTTTTTAATCAATTGTGCATCGTATAAACTGTGTTTCCGGAAACAGAAGACCCCCATACAGGCAGGCCCAGCACCGAACATGGACCTAAAGGATCACAAACATGATTGGGTGTGGCTGGGGAGTGGCAGTCACAGTGCTCCTGCACCGGCGGCTCCGGTGGCCCCGCCTCAAGCGTCCACGCTAAAATGCGAGCCTCACCGCCCTCTGGAGTCCCATCATTCCATCGATTCCATGGGCCACTGCAGTGGCTCTTTGCCCACTGTGAGTGCCCCTCCAGTCCCTGAGAGGACCGCCACCTTGGGGCGCASCAGAACCAGCTCCCAGCAACTTCAGTTCCAAGGAAAGGCCGTTGACCTGTTAGCAAACCGTTCAGCCACCTTGCTGGRAAGGCCTCAGCGCAGCGAGCCTCTGCATTCTCCCACCAGCAAGAGAAATCAAGTCCAGTTCACCACCTTCACCACGCTGGACATCAAGCACTTGTCTGCACTGAAGAAAAACGGCGTGGACTTAACCTGGGCCAATCAGCAAARGCAACAACAACAAGCCCCTGCTGAGCCACAAATACCTTTACCTGACATGCCATGGCCTGTGGTCAAACCTGTGGGGGAGCCCCAGTGAAGTTTGATGCTTGCATAAGTGATGAGAAAGCAGTCTACACAGGATGCACATTCTGGAATGTTAAAGAGAAAAAGAAACAAATGTGGCTTTAATGTTTGATACAAGATAAATCACTTGTTTATTGAGATTACAAACAGACTGTTCTATAAAAGAAGGCTGTGCCGAGTGCAAATCTGTAGGCACAGTTTGTAAAGGTGTACGCACAAAAAAAGTCAAAATGTAGCTTTTTTGTGGCAATTCTTGTATTTATATAATCAAAAATCTACCAGATCTGCTGTGTAAATATAAAAATATCTTATACTACTTTATTTATTARACATTTCTATGTATGCAAAGACACAATTCACTTTATCTTCATTTCTTTTTACTTTTGTACAAGTCTCTAGCTCCTGTAGTAATGGCTCCAGATTTTTTTTAGATGTCAGATCATTAAAGTACAAGAAGGATTTTAGTACTTTTAGTTTTTTCTTRTTCTTCAAAGAATGCCCAGGGGTTTTGTAATTTCTTGTAAAACAATACAACATTTATCATGTTATTCTGAGCAAACTCTTGACACAGTTTTCACCAGGTAAGTATTTGGTTTATGTTATGTTAATATGGCCTGTGCAGAYTTTGAAGTGGACAGTCTGGGCTGCAGCATCTCCTGGGGGAAGGGGGGTGGGGGGTGGCAGCTTGTTTAAATGACAAAATGAACAGTTTTCAACACGTTGCGTTACATTTTTACATGCCTTTGGAGGCAACACTCTCCCYTTTTTAAACTAAAACCTGATGTGTACATCCTGTTTTTATCAATAAAGAAAATATAAGTTCTAAKCACTGAAGTTAAGTTTTATTCAGTTATTCATATCATAACTCTAATGCTTCCAGAAAACACGCACACGAGTAACGTTTTTTGGATTACAGGACAAAAGCTTTGCAATGAATCAGCAGGATTTGATTATGTTGAATATGATTGTGTGCAAAATTCTTTTTTGWGAGCACTGTATTTGATGTGTCTGCCAATATCCTGTGCTGTTGCACAGAAAAAAATGCACTGACTGTAAAAAAACAATAACAATAATCAAAACTGTGCCGTTCATTTGGTAAATCTTAATTCAGTCAGTAAAGAATTCAAAGCATCTTATCAAAAACRGAGTCTTAGATATGATAACTTTGCTCATTTTTTCTTTTATCCTAAACGTTTTTCAGTCTCTCTGGGGRGAACACGGCTTCAAAATTTGTTCTATGAACTGCGATGAATAAACACGGTCTGCAGCTTAAAGAAGCCCAGATAATCTGATGCCGAGCACAACAGGAGTTTGCTGCTGCGGACCTGGAGGTACATGCTGTCACTTTCTGCAAACAGCTTCCTGGTGATTCAGGGTGTTGATGAAAGTGATTTTAATAACTTCTTTTTTTTTTCACACTCTTTCCACAAACTCTTTATAAACTTCCTATTTTTCATTCAGTTTATCTTTCAGGCAACGGTAGGAAAGGTAAACAAACTCGTCATGGTTATAGGGCAGGGACTCGCAACGGTCTTCGAAGGGCACATTTTTTTTTGTTGRGGAGCTGTTGCACAAGAAGAGATTCCACAAATTAAATTCAGATATGGGCTGATTTATTAAATCCTGCACAATTGTAAAACAGRAAGGTGATTTCAAATCATGCCTCAATGCGTTTTGCCACTGAAACACTGCAGCAATTTGTTGCCTTTTTGTTAGAGGATTCATCTTTTGGCGCCCACCACAATAACATTCTGCCTCATTCTGTGTCACTTTGATAGGATTTTGAGTCACAAGAACAGATCGCCTTGAGTGTTGAATTATAAAGTAAAATCACAGGTAAACAATCCGGCTACGTTTGACAGTAATACACTGAAGTCCGCTGACAGCTGCTTGGAATACTTTGCATATAATAAAGAATTTAAACTGTAAATAATTAAGTTTTCCAACAAGACAGGAGCAGGGTCTCTTGGTATCATTGCAGCTGGATCTTTAATCTGGAGCATCAGCTTCCCTGTTGACAGATTTAAAGGATTGAGGTCATTGTGTTGGAGGATTAGTGTGCATTAGTGGAGAGTCTCAGCAGCACAGTCCTTATAATGTGGGCCAAAAGAGGCAAGGTCACTTATTCTGAAGTCAGTTTTTACTGGATAGACACGTGGCCGGGGGACAGTGTAGGTGCAAATGGAAGGAATTACTCATGAGAACACAGCAACTGAACATAAGGTGATAAACCAGTCCTAACACCCCCCCACCCCCGCCCCCCCACACACACGTTTACACAGCTATCTAATTGGGGACATTCCATTGACTTCCATTACATTTCTACAGCCTAACCCTGACCACAAACCCTAAGGCTAACCTCACGGGTACCTACCTGACCCTAAAACTAACCTAAACTCTATTCACACCTTGGTTCTAAACCCAACCCCCAACCCACCAATGGCATTTAAAACAAATGGCGACTCAACGTTTGTCCCCAAATGCACCAGTTATCCCCAAAGGCAGGCGTTTTGTCTTAAAATTGCCCCAAATATCACCAGAAACACCCCCCCCCCCCACACACACACATATGCTTGTTCTTGTTTCTTCACGGGGACTTTGTGTTGACTTACTGGCCATTTCTACAGCCTAACTCTAACTTACCACAAACCTAACCTCACAGGATATACCTGACCCAAAACCTGACTTAAATTCAACCTTAGTCCTAAATCAAACCCCGGACCCACCAATGGTATTTACCCCAATTGGGACCGGGCTTTTGTTTCTATAAGGAACAACGGGTCCTCACCAGGAAGTGTAATGCTCAAAAACTGTACCCAACAGGTAGCAAAAACATGTACTGTACATACATATGCACACAATCACGTTAAATAATAAAACTGTAGTTTGTGTTTGTCTCCAGTAGTCCTATTTCTAGCAGTATTTAAGTGAATGTACCACAGCACTGAATAGAAGCATTTTGAAACATTGTTAGCATTTCAGTTGACTTCCCTGGGTGCTGTTTCAGGATAATACAGAAAAACACAACCCCAGAAACTTTTGTGATTTCTGGTTTAAATAATACATTCAAATCTCCTCATATTTGGTAACAAGTGGTGGCTACTATTTTAATGATTTCAATAAAAAATAAAGAATAGGCTTAGATTTTTAAGTGGTTCAGGAAAGTTGTTGCAGTCTATACTTACCTGCTGTTAGTTTGGAGAACTGCAGAAGAGTTTTTCATTTTTAATGCAAGAGTCAAGCTAACAGCCACAGTCAGGCTGGGACCAATTCCAGAGTGAACTTTTGGCAATTTGAAACAAGTCATAGCTTGAGAGTTGTTTTACTGGTTAGTGCAAACACTGTTTTATTGATTTTCACACTGCATTATGTTAGCATTAAATAGCTGCTCCTGTTGGTTACATTTACATTTTGTTTTATAACACATTTTCAGAGATTTCATTTTAATGGAAAGCATAGGCTTTAATGTAAATACCCCAAAACTTCTCTGCGAATATTGGATGGAAAAGTGACAAAGTGCAAACCATATAATAAGTACTATTTGCATAAATCTACCTCTATGAATGTGTTAAGGTTTGAGTAGTTTTAGACGGGAATAAATCAGATTTAGAACTGGACCCATCTAATTAAGCAAAAGGGAAAAAAATGACAGAAACACAGACTTAACACATTGAGCATCTGTAAATGTAAACTTCATTTTAACAAAAATACAAAAAACAGATGTGGCAGCAACCTGCAGAACAGAGAGAGAGAGAGAGAGAGAGAGAGAGAGAGAGAGAGAGAGAGAGAGAGAGAG
>NW_013952415.1:1583380-1584956 GCF_001266775.1 Austrofundulus limnaeus | reverse complement strand
CACTGACCCACTGAATTTTCCTTTTAGAAACAAGTAATAAAAAACAAGAAATGAGTGGCTTTTTGATTTTTGTTTAAAAATACAGAAATTAAAATGAAAATACAAATTCTTAGTGTCACGAACGGATGAGCAAAATTTTTAAAATGATTTGTGTTTCATTTTCTGTTTCAGATGACAGAAGGAAAATAACTTTAAAGCAGAAACAAAAAAGGCTTGCTTGTTTCTTATTCCACGACAGGTGGTGCAAATTACTGTATCCCCCCCAAAATCTGTCCCCCCACCAGAAGGGGCGCTCGCCTGGCAGCTCTATATAATAAAATGTTCATTTCTGTAAATAAAAGGCAGAAGACCCGAAACACAGAGATGTGTCCGTAGATAAGTTATGTGATGACTGTCACTCTGTGACCAAAGGCTTCTCAGAGGCACTTTGTGTGYCTTTTGGCCAAATAAACCTCTTTTATTGAATACATATTATTAAACAACTGTTTCTAAAAGGAAAATCCAATGACCAAAAGATACACTGACCAGACAGGTGTGCTGATTGAAATAGTGCTCAGGTGGGAGTGGGCGTGACGGGACTGAGGATCAGCATCTGCACAGCAGAAGACTGAACAGACAACACCGAGGGGCTGAAAATAGAACATGAAAATGATCAAATGAAAACAGAAAGAACAGAACCAAACACAAAACACCAACAAAACATCATATGACCAAAAAGCAACTAAATCGAATCAAAAACACACAAAAAAAAAAAAAACTACCAAAAAGCAAGCAAAAGACACAGACACTGACTACTGAACATATTTCAACACACATCTTATCTTGAAGCATTTCAATGCTGCACTGGTGGAGAGCCCAAATAATAATAAAAACTTGGAGATGATCTGCTTTCACCCTGCTAAACTGATTTGAACTAGAGTATTTTTTCAAATATAGGACAGAGAAAAATGTATCTTCCAAAGCCAAATCATCCTGAAATATATTTACGTAATTGATATTCCCTAAACGTCATTTGTGTTCTGATTAAAATTATACAAAAAAGCCCTCTATGACCTTTTTGTTAAGAGAGCAAAAGCAAAAAGGAAGACAAAGATACTTTAGACAGAAGATGACATCCACATGCAGACATCCGTCCTAGAAAGAATAAAGACACGAGAGATAACTCATATCACAGGTGGAGGAGAACTCAAATCGGATGGCAGCTCATTAAGACAGAGTACCTCGCTACACTCACTGCTGTCAGTGCTTGTCAGCAAAGTGTCAGCGCTCAGTGTGCATTGCCAGATAATGTCACCAGCCTCACAAAAACGTGGAACTAAAGAGAAAAAAGTACTTCTTTTTGTTAATGAGACAGATTGTAGAAAAGGACTTTTTCAGAATGAAAAAAAAAAAAGGCTCAAAAGAGAAACTGTGACTAAATGAAGCAATGAACAAACAACAAGTGAATGAGTTTGGTCAAAATAGGCTTTTTTTTTGTTTGTTTTATTTTCTTCAGCAAACAGTTCGAACACAATATAAAGTTAATATACAAGTTTTCTAATATTTGAAACTGCAAAATGGGACAAAGTAAAAAGAG
>NW_013952415.1:1581878-1583180 GCF_001266775.1 Austrofundulus limnaeus | reverse complement strand
ATTCAGACCTAGATTTTGGAATCTTTGGAAACTTTTTCTGTGAAATTATGAGGCTGATAAACCTCGTTATGATGGAGTCTTATAGGAAAGTACAGGAAAAATAAAGAAAAGTGTATTTTTTGTGACAGTTTTGGATTTCTGAATCATTAAGCAAAGAATTATGAACTCATAAGCTAAACATGGAGGTGTAAAATGTACTCGAAAAATAAGTAAAAGTAAAAATGCTTTAATAGAAAATGACTTTGGCAAAAAAAAATCACTAAAAAAGTATTTTCATAAAAATCAGAAAACTGCACACAACAATTGGGAAACTAAAAGTAAAACTTTTACACTCAAAGAAATAAAGCGTTGTATTTACCTAACCAAGTTATGTCAACTGGTTCCACTCGACTGAGTTGAGAAAATTGAGCCATTTCAACATTTTCCTTTATAAATTGCTTTACTTACATTTTCCACAGAAAAATTCAGATTTTTTCAAAAACTCAACTTCAAATTTATTTTACTTCTCAGAACCTGTAAGACATAAAATAAAACAATAAATACAATTTATAACTATCTCCCAATCCACTTTGCCGCTAGAAATAAGTTCACCTCCTCTCCCTGCTCCTCTGCGCTGCAGACGTTATCTCCTCACCGTGTTTTTTCTTTCCCTGCGGTTGACACTCCGCTAGTAAAAGTAAAGTAATTTTCATGTTTTGAATGTAAATGTAAAATAAAATAGAAAGTAATCATTTAAAAGATGTAGAAAAATTACAGCTGCTCAAAACATTATTTTAGTTCTGTAATAAAGTAAATGTGCTTTATTATACACCTCACATAGTAAACATTTCTAGAGGCAGAGTGGGTTGTGAGGTGGCTATTTAACTTAACGTTTTCTTTTACTTTGTGTTTTCTTTATATTCTACAGGCTCTGAGACATAAAATAAATTTGAAGCTGAGATTTTGGAAAAATCTGTGAGATTTGAAAAGATTTGTGAGATTTCTCTATATGTCCATGTACCTGCAAAACAGAGGAAAATCCATGTAAGTTACGGATGATCTGTACAGCTTGTATGACATGGGTAATATATAATATATGTTTAAATTTTAATATTTTAAAGCAACGCTGTTGAAATAATTCAATCTAATAATATCGAGAATCAAGGAGAAATCATGTGCCAAAATGTTAAAAACTGAAAAGTTCTGTTTACAAAAAGTAAAAGTTTTTTTTTCTAATTTTATAAAACCCACTTCTAAGAGGCACATGTGTGTGTGTGTGTGTGTGTGTGTGTGTGTGTGTGTGTGTGTGTGTGTGTGTGTGTG
>NW_013952415.1:1577098-1581848 GCF_001266775.1 Austrofundulus limnaeus | reverse complement strand
GTGTGTGTGTGTGTGTGTGTGTGTGTGTGTGTGTGCGCGTGCCCTTGTTTTCGTTACTTGGTGGGGACAATTTTTCAGGAAAGGCAGCCTCATGGGGACCGGATACTCTTTGTGGGGACCAAAGCCTTGTCCCCATGACTACTGAAGCTGATTTTGGGTCGGGGGGTTTGGTTTAGGACCAATGTGTGAATTGAMTTTAGGTTAGTTTTAGGGTCAGGTGAGGTTGAGGTTAATTTTAGGGTAAATGGTCAGGGTTAGGCTATAAAATAAGAAAAAAAAGAATGGAAGTCAATGGAAAGTCCTCACAAGAATATAGAGACATATTGTGTGTGTGTGTGGACACAATTTTGCTACATCATGGGGACCAGACAAACACAGCCTTGTGGAAACCCAATGCTCTTTATGGGGACCAAAGCCCAGACCCCACTGGTCCGGATGTTGGTTTTGGGTGGGGGGGTTGGCTTTAGGACTAACGTGTGAATTGAGTTTAGGTTAGGTTTAGGGTTAGGTGGGTGTAGAGTATAGGGTCAGGGTTAGGCTATAGAAATGGTCAGTAAATGAATGGAAGTCAATGCAAAGTCCTGACGAGGAAATAAAAAACAACTCGTGTGTGTTTGTGTGTATGTATCATACTTTTTTTGAAACATCACACATTAATTTACAGAAACTAAAGTTCACGTAAAACTTACTTCGCATAAAACCTTTATAACCCAATACCAGATTTCCATTACATTACGAAGCTGAAGTTTTTAGAAATCCTGCCATCAAACAGCTGTCATGCACCTTTCACACATCACAGACGTGGATTTCTCCACTTGCAACACATTGCATCTGCAATTTGGATTTCTTCTATAACGCTGCTAATGTGTTGCACACAGCTGAGCTCAGCTTGGCGAATCGATGAAAGACATTTTAACGGCATTTCATTCGGAATAAATATTAGCTGTCTATGGTTTATTCCTTTTAGTGAGTTGCTGCGAAGTTGCAGCCTCGTATAATAGCGTTCTTCCCTCCTCAAGACAGAAGAAAAAAAACTATGGGAGAGCATGGCGAGCCAGACGTACCCCAGAAACATTAAAGGTGTTTGTAATGAAACACTTGCATTCATCTTTGAGATAGCTGCAGGCACCAGTCTGACTTACAGTTATGTTTCCAGCTCATTTCAGATCTGAAAAACAGCTTTGTGTGCTTGCGTGTTAGTGAAATATTCTTTCACTTAAGAAGTTAGCTTGAGTTTAGCTGCATGCGCACCAGTGGGCTAAAGGTGAAGAGAAAATCTGTCTGTCAGAGAGAAATTAATAAAACTTACGAGTCCCGGGCTCGGTATGAAACACATCTAAAAGAAGGCTTTTATTCAGTTAACAAAACATTTTCAAATTGCAGAATTTGTCTTTGAGTTGTAATCTTTTCCTCGACAATCACATAACCATTTAATCTTTGACAACTATTATATTCCCGCCTGCGTCTCCTCTTGATTCTCCACTTGCCTCCTCACACTTSGTGCACACGGTGCATTCATCTTCCCTGTTGTCTTTAGACAAAGACTGACTGTGCTGCTATTTTCTCTCTCTCTTTCATTCCRTCTCATCTGCCATTTTTTTTACAGATTTCTTTTGATATTTGTTTCCCCTCATTTTTTTTTTTGCTGATGCTTCATTTTCTTTTGTCTTTGAAAGATTTGCCTGTCAAACACAAGGTGAAACTACAAGACTGAGGCTGTATTTGAATATGATGCATTAAAGAGAATTGTAGTTGTGATTTATCAGCTTTATCTTTTGTTATAGAAAATGTGTGAATTTAATAATTAAAAGCTGTTAAAACGGTGTTGTAAACATTTTTGCTGAAATTCCAACCATCCGTCCAGTATCGTAACCCTCTTCTTCCGTTCAGGGTCACGGGGGTCATTGGTGCACATATGCAGCAGTCGCCATGTGAGTGGTAGGGTACACCCTGGACAGGACACAAGTCTGTCATAGGGTCACATGGAGACAAACCACCATTCATAGGGTCATTTTAGAGTTATTAATTAGCCTTCCCTGTGGGAAGAAACCAGACTACTCAGAGAAAACCCACACATGCACAAAGAGAACATGCAAACTCTGCCCTGAAAGGACCCCAGCTGGGATTCGATCCAGGACTTTTCTTGCTGAGAGACAACAGCTCTACCAACAGAGCCACGTTCTACAGAAGCAGAGAAATGCCAAACTTTAGGTAAACTTTAAATATTTTTATCCACTTTTTACTCACTGTAAAAAAACAGTTGCAGTTATTTTTGACAATGTAAAAAAACAAATTCTTTGCTAGGATATGTAATGAGAAATGCTGTACAAGTTTTTGAACTTTTACTGCCCTGTTCAACACTGTATCTGCATGCATTTTTTTTGTTTATTTTTTTTGCCCCAATTACGCCTTCATAAACTTCTGCTATACATCGTGTGTCCCACTAATGAGACATCTCTGGAGCAGGTTTGTGGTATTTACAACAAAGAGCACGAGTAGGTTTGAAAGCTCCCCTCACCACCACCAATAAAAATGCCWAGAGGCCTTTGGCTCAGAGCTTCAAAGCTCAGATATACTGATTCAAAGACAGCCATAGGTTGCAGCAACTGGGCTGATGGTGAAATTGCAGCTATTGCTGCTTCCTCCTTCACTCTAAGAAATGAAGGTGTAGTTGTGGTTCTGTAATAAAAACACGTTTTTGATGTTCCAACTGTACCTTATTATTGTACACATACTGTATTCTGGTATCATAGCTGTGGAAATATGTTTCAGCTGTGAGTTTCTGTCAGTATGGTTAATGGCTTGCATGGCCCCTCATATAAACACTCTAATAAATTAATTCAATGGTGCAAGTTGTCTCATTTGAATGTAGGCATTAAAGATATATTGTGCAGCGCTGCAGTCATTCTTCAYCTATGCATTTAGACATGCACATCTTTTGGCAACCATCAGGGGGTACTGCAGCACTCTCTGTACCCCTGTTTTCCGAGTGTTAGTTCAGCCTCTTGTCTGTGCTTCTGAATGAACAGTTTTGGCAGCTTTGAGTCCAAATTGGAAATGACTTAGCTATTCTTCAGGGTTTTTTTTTTCAAAATGGAGWGAAGATTGGAGTACCAAATATTAGAAATAAAAACTTGAGAAACACTAACAAACATGTAATCTCACCACAGAAAGGCCCAGCAAATATTAGATCTGGAAGCTACTTGTTATCAGGAGTCTGTATCCAGAGGAGTTCGTWTTCTAATGTCTTTACTTTTATAAAAAAGTGACTATCCCGACGACCATTTCTGGATCTTTTTAGGAACATTTCTGATAAGTTTAGGTCAAAAAATTAAACCCGATTTCTCTGGGTGATGTGTTAAATCACACTTACTGGAACAGTAATGTCTGGAGAAATACTTGTAATTTCTTCCTTGATTCCTTTTTAAGTGATCATCTAAAAAAAAGACACAAGTCTTTTGTTTCAGAGAAACTTCAAGTATTAGTCTGCTGTTTGTAGTTCACTTCAAATGGGTCGTTGGTGTTTTCACATTATCACTTAACTTCAGGGAATGAGGATGATTATGAACTTGATGCTTGACACAGAAGGCAGCCTGAGCAAGACCGTGAACCAGAATGCCCTGAAAAACTTCAACATGGCACACATTTTGACTTTTCACATTTGATGTCTGTTTTTGAAAATCCAATGACAAACAGTTTTCCTGCAACAGTACTTTCATGAGCTGCAACATTCTGTTCTACAGGCTCAGATTTTCTCAGTTTTCTCTGTATCTTTATTTCTCTCCTGTTTCATCTCAGCCTCTTACTTTCCCCCCCATCCAGCTGGAGGCCATTATAATAATTGTGCTGTGGTGCTAAACTTGTCCTATCCAGGGTGAGAGAAAAAAAAAGCCAGTTCTAATAAAGACAGTATTAATCTAGAAGTAGACTGTTTACAGCAGCAGGGATTATTCATTTCAGATTATTGAAGCTGTGGTAGAAATCTTAGGGGCAAAAACACCTGTGAGGGCTATCATTTCAGCTTATATTAGCTATTTTGTGTGGTAAAAATGATGATTCATCCTGGTTAATGTGAATCTGACTCAACCYGTATAAAACAATAATAATCAGCCGTAAAAATTGACAAACAAGCCCATGTGAAACATGAAAGACCCCCACAACGATACCAGGAACAAACTGGTTTGTATGAATGTTCCTAAAAATGTAGAAAACATAGCAGCGTGGCTACATTCATACCTTGACTCTAATAACTAATCAGAGTTTGCATCTGTCAAACGATTACTTATATTAAGCAGATGGCTAATGGACTCATCCATTCCATTTGTGCCAAAGATGGTAGGGCTGCACTGTTTCCAACAGTAAACCTTTAGCTGAGCTTGCTACAAATTTCAGGATGTCTTTAAAAAACCAGCAAGTAGAAAATGACAATCATGGAGCAAATGAACTGAGTAGTGTGTTTTTTTGTTCAGCTCCCCTACAGCAACAAATAGTAAAGCAGTGTTTACTTCGCAGCTAAAGCACTGCTGTAATGACCTGAACAGACAGACAGAGAAGAGCACATGGGCAGCTCACAGTTTTTGAGTTTGAATTTATTMATGGTCCACTTTTGCACCAAACAAAGCTATTTTTGCATCTGTGTGTGTAGTTGGGACAATAACATTTTTAGACTAAAAATGTACAAAACTGCATACTTGTTGTCCTTCATAAATTTGTGGTTAGRAATTATTCTCTATGACCTTCATATATATAT
>NW_013952415.1:1574812-1576810 GCF_001266775.1 Austrofundulus limnaeus | reverse complement strand
ATCCTCCGCCCTGCCTCTCTCTCTCTCTCTCTCTCTGAAAATCTGCAAGACACATATTGGAAATTACCTGTGTTTAATCCAAAAACAAAGAACCTCTACAAACCTCCTCGTCCTGGTCAGCCTCCTCACCTGGATCCTGTAGGAAAAGACTAACTATTAACACATTCAACACCTTCAAAACACTTACCAGAGAACATCATCCTAAACCACCTTTTCCTTTGTTTTTTCAGCAAGAAACCTGGACCCAATCACTGTACAATAAACTCACTTACCTTTTATCATTTTTGTCGTGTCCTGTTTTCCTCACCAGTTAAGTTACTGTTTGGGTACTCTTTAAAAACAACAAAGAACAAATCTTAACATTTACACAATTGGTAATTGTACAAAGTAAGAAATACACATTAAAAGCAAAAATTTCTCGAAAATCCAACCTTAAAAGTCAAGAAAGAAAAATTAACTTTTTGATGAGCTGCCTCACATTTAATCACAGCTATCAGTTTAACAAATCTGTAAAATTTTGTGTTTCTGGTAAACTAAATGAAATAAATATACCAGCAGCAAAAAAACACTTCAGAGGAAGTTTGTTTAAAAGCTCACGTTCACCTGAAGCTCCCATCTGGTGAGATCTGCATCAGTGAACTTGTCAGCGGAGCAGTCCGTGACATCTTCTACATCACAAAGACGATGCATCGTTTCCAGACGCAAGACTGTGTTTGTCAGCATTAGTTTGTGTCTGAATTTTTGCAGGATCTGGTTTTTCGCTGATCAAGCAACAATGTGCGGGGGGTGCAGCCAGCAGGTGGTCGACTTCCACTGCCGTCTGATGCCTTGACACCCGCAGAAGGAGGTCTGTGCGTCGTGTGTTTTGGGAACATTCAGCAGTGAGGAGATGTAATTACATTGTGTTGCATTAAAAATAAAACAAGAGACTAAAAAGGTGGGGGGATAAATGCAGAGAGAGAAATAAAAAGTCGTCACCTTTGGACAGAAGAAGATGGAAGGCCTTTCATGGTTGGTGTGGTCTGTATCATTTTGATGTCAAACACATGTGAGAATCATTTATTCATGAGTGTTCATCTTTAATTCTTACAGCTCAGTTAAGTTGTTTGTAATGCTCGCCTCAGGCTTATATAGTTTCTTAATTGCTCCTGAATAATTTCTAATGTTTGCTCTTGTTTTAGCTTTATTTCAGCTGTGAACGACAGATTAGTCACACTAACTTTTTCTCGTTGTTTTGCTTTATTTTATCTCTTTTATTCCACTTGTGCTCTTCATGTACCATCCCCACTCCCATTTGCCCATTTATGCTTAACAGATGTGCATATTTTGGAAGTAAAATTACACCTTTACTCATGAAAGACTTCAATGTTGTATTGCTATAACAACCTATACAGAGAGCAAGACTTTAAATAACATTCAACATGTGTGTTTCTGTTGTGTACATAAATGAAAACTCAATGGATCAAACCAAGATGGCGGCGGTGGCGGCAGATGTATGTAGCTGTGCAGTATTGCTGCAGGAAAATACATCCCATTTGGCTTTACAGGCATCTGCAGGTCTGTTTTTGACCAAATTTACCTCAGCTTTAGTGTTGCTGTTACTCTGTATGCTACATAAACGGAAGATCAAAGACGCAAATGACAGACATCATTTTTGAAAAACAACAGCAAACAAGCATCCTATGGCATGTATACAAGCATCGACCATAAGTTATCCTGACTTTGGTAAATATCATCTACCTTGCCGGTTGGGCTGGTTTCTCCGGCTTGCTGCTGTTGCGGCGTGTCTCGGTGGAGTGGCGGATGTGGATGGAGTCCCTCGGCCCTCGGATTGTCCCTCGTGTTTGGACGGAGCGCCTGGGGTGGACTTGCCGGCCTGGACGCGCAGCGGTGGGAGGTGGGACGGAGCAACTAATCTAACAAATGAGGCGTACCAGCTTCCCTGTTGCTATTTGGATCATTATCAGCCGTGCCTTGTTTTTCGGTTGAGGATCAAAC